>NC_041372.1:11975420-12040450 GCF_900634415.1 Cottoperca gobio
TATCCTCTCTTTCTGTCTCTTCTAACTATCTCTATTTCTCCCAGAGGTCTTTTTTTTTTTTCTGGCGCTGCTGCTGCTGCTGCTGCTGCCTCGGTGTGAAAATGTAGGTATTTTCAAAATGTCAGCCGTTATGAATCAATGGAAGAAGTTTTGAAAGAGTTTAGTCTCCTGCAAAGTTTGAACTCAGAGTGTGTCACAGTCTCTGGCTCTGCAGAAATACAGCATCGAGGCAGACCAAGAGAGAGTTCCAACTCAAAGATATGTAATACACACAAAACACACACACACACAGGCAATGGAGACGAACCTGACGTGCACGACATGATACAGGAACAAAAAATAACCACACAGATACACTTTCCCCCCCCAGACACCCACACACACACTTGCACACAGCTGAACTTAATGAGCGTATGAAGGTAGCTTCACGCTCAGTCCTCGAGGGCAACATCAGCTGCTACGCTCTATGATCCGGTCATCTGCACTGATCGCATATGATAACCTTTGACCTCTCCTAAGGGACTTTTATACCTCAAATGATCTGTAAGTTTCACCAATAACACACACACACACACACAGACATACACAAACCAATATACACATCCCTCCATGTTTCATCGAAGCAAGACTATATTTCCTAATTTGTTATCATATGTTGTGTCTTTGTGCTTCTAAACCAGACAACATACCAAGCAATGACAGACGATAGCTTATGCACAGATGTCAGCTTGTCCCCACTTTTGACTCTAAAATAACACAAACACACATACACAGATGTTCAGGGCCCAACCAAAGGTGAGCTGACCCATAGTCTGGGCATCACTAACAGGATGACTGTTGCTGCGGGAGCCCAAGGGCAAAGCTACTACTACTACTACTATCTCTACTACTACTATCTCTACTACTATCTACTACTACTACTACTATCTCTACTACTACTGTTACTACTACTACTATCTCTACTACTACTACTATCTCTACTACTATCTCTACTACTACTATCTCTACTACTACTATCTCTACTACTACTACTATCTCTACTACTACTGCTACTACTACTATCTCTACTACTACTATCTCTACTACTACTACTACTATCTCTACTACTATCTCTACTACTACTGCTACTACTACTACTACTACTACTACTATCTCTACTACTACTACTACTACTACTACTACTATCTCTACTACTACTACTACTACTACTATCTCTACTACTACTACTACTATCTCTACTACTACTACTACTACTACTACTATCTCTACTACTATCTCTACTACTACTACTATCTCTACTACTACTACTACTATCTCTACTACTACTACTACTACTACTATCTCTACTACTATCTCTGCTACTACTACTATCTCTACTACTACTACTATCTCTACTACTATCTCTACTACTACTACTACTACTACTACTACTACTATCTCTACTACTACTACTACTACTACTACTACTATCTCTACTACTACTACTACTATCTCTACTACTACTACTACTATCTCTACTACTACTACTACTACTATCTCTACTACTATCTCTACTACTACTACTACTACTACTATCTCTACTACTATCTCTACTACTACTACTACTACTACTATCTCTACTACTACTACTACTACTATCTCTACTACTATCTCTACTACTACTACTACTACTACTACTATCTCTACTACTATCTCTACTACTACTACTACTACTACTATCTCTACTACTATCTCTACTACTATCTCTAATACTACTACTACTACTACTATCTCTGCTACTATCTACTACTACTACTACTATCTCTACTACTACTACTACTACTACTACTACTACTACTATCTCTACTACTACTCTACTACTATCTCTACTACTACTACTACTACCTCTACTACTATCTATACTACTACTACTATCTCTACTACTATCTCTACTACTATCTCTACTACTACTACTATCTCTACTACTATCTCTACTACTATCTCTACTACTACTATCTCTACTACTATCTCTACTACTACTATCTCTACTACTACTATCTCTACTACTATCTCTACTACTATCTCTACTACTATCTCTACTACTACTATCTCTACTACTACTATCTCTACTACTATCTCTACTACTATCTCTACTACTATCTCTACTACTACTATCTCTACTACTATCTCTACTACTACTATCTCTACTACTATCTCTACTACTATCTCTACTACTATCTCTACTACTACTATCTCTACTACTAGCTCTACTACTATATCTACTACTATCTCTACTACTACTATCTACTACTACTATCTCTACTACTATCCTCTACTACTATCTCGATCTATACTAGCTCTACTACTATCTCTACTACTACCTACTACATCCCTGCCTGAATCCAGATGAAAAGGGTACTGTTGCGGTCTCTGCCAAAGCTACCTGCATGGCTGGATACAGTAGAGCTAGAGGTAAGTTTAAAGGCACCCCTCCCTGCTGAAAAGTCCTTTGAGCAAGCACATGAATCCCTCTCAGTTTTGAGGGGCTGCTGACCCTCAGGAGTAATGACCTCCCTGTGCAGCCTTCAGGGATCAATAGGCATCACATCAGATTATTACTATTACAAGGTGCAAGTGACTCTGACTTGACTTTGTTTTAAAGGTGTAGAATTCACGAGGTTGGAAAAATAATAGAAGAAACAACAACTGGGCAGGCGGTCGAGTCGAGGCTGTGCCGGAACAGCTGCGGCTCAATGTAGACATTTAACATCTGCAGCTGCCAATGTGTTACAGCTCAAGGACAAAGACTTTATTTTCTCAATGACTTGAGGAGTTACTGAAGAGTGGGACAGTGAAATGCTAAGACCTTTTTAACTGTGAAACACTCCGTGGAGAGCTACTGTATAAATCATGAGGGGTGTGTGGGGGGGGGGGAGGGAGAATAAAAAGCATGGTTTAAGTTCTAAGATCCTTAAAGGCTGTTCTGGGCCATCTAAGAAATCCGTTCATTTCCCAGGAAGGCTGTTTGCTTACATCTGAGGCTTTATTTCTGAAATCCTCAAAATCAATCTGAGATATGAGGCTTGAAATTATTTTCCACAGTTGTGCCTCCTCGCACGCCCCTCGGCTGCTCCACCCTTCCACTTTATGCCATTTGGTGAAGCCAGAGATCCCCAAGAGCTGAGATATTTTTAAACCATTTCATACGTGGGGTTAGATGGGTGCATTAAGGCAATATCGGGAAGTCATGTCTTCCAGGGCCAACAAGATAGAGATTCCTAGCAGCATAAAACAAGTCTATATAAACTACAGTACTGAAAACCTTGTTCTTTAAAAGAGTCCTGCATGAACACGCTGTTACATTTGTGTTTTGTCTCTGCTCTTCTCACAGGTTTGAAGAGAGTTGTTGGGTCACAAATATTTAATGATATAGAGATACTTAAAGAAAGCTTAAGACTTTTTTGAAGTGCTCTAACGAGCAGTTTAAGTCATATGACTAAAGTGTTTATTACAGCTGCATCAAAAAGCATCCTCCTCATTCATTTTAATGAGATGCTGCGTCAGAAACAGCTCAAACTGAAAGTGGTCTTTCAAAAGTTGAACCTGGTTTACATTGAGCAATTTTGTTGGCAAATGAAATGCGTTCATGTAAGTAAGTACGTACATGTAAGTACATGGGCACCTGCTCTACCAGGTGACGTCCACCAGCTGCCTAGTTTAAAACCACGATAGGTTTTTTACAAGGTCCAAGCCTTTTGATATTTATAACCAAAAGCACCTGGGTATGCGATAAGCAGAGTTTACAACTTGGAGGCTGGCGCTCAATACGAGCAGCCGGTGCACTGCATCAGTATGACTTGAACACTTGAAGACTTTGCAGGAGCCTTGAGCCGAGAACATCACAGCTTCTATCTGCACCCGTGCAAAGACTCTTTCTCTTATCGATCGCTCCCCAATGTCTCCCTCCAGTCCGCTTTAATCTGAACTGCCCCTCACTGACTCCCCCTCCTCTTCTCCACTGGGCTTTTCCTCTCTCCGTCAGTCTGTCTTCCAACCCTTTATCTTTACACTGAAGGTAGTCAGGGCTCTCTGGCAACTGTCCCTATAGTGCTTTTTAAGCATCTGCCCAACCCTGTTCCTGTTAGAGACGTAGAGAAAGAGAGAATCAAATCAAGTGCATGTCTGTACTCGAACATGTATGTTAATGTGCGTGTACACGGCGTGTGTGTGTGTTTGTGCATGAGTGCGCCTGAGAGTGAGTCTGGATCATTACTTGTCTGCAGGGTAGACTCCCTGCGGACCCACAGATACAGGCTTTATCTCAACCTAAATGACCCCCCAGAGTAAGTGATGAGAGCACGGAGGAGAGGGGTAGAACGGAGGGAAAATATTGGGGTGAGCGAAGGACACGGCGAGAGGGAAGATGAGATTTGACGAAAGACAAGCAGAGAACAAGAGAACACGGAAAGATAAAATGAAAGAGGCCTGAGAATGATCGAGCGGGCAGAATCAACATCAGGCCTTGTACTTGTGTGCTTATTGATGAAAGCCGTTTAGATCATTTTTTACCGGCAAACGCCTTAAGCCAAATCCAGGGAGGGAACAAGAGGGATAGACAGAAAACATCAGCGAGACAACGTTCCCTTTGGCGAAATCAAATGACAAGCACATCTTCTGTTCTTTCCCTTTGCATACAAACACACTCCACGTCGTCTACAGCTTAATACGCACACTGGGATGTCTTTTGCTCCAACAACATTTTTGTGATGTCTGAATGATAACAGCGGCTTAGGTTGAAAGAATTAAATTGACCTCTTGGTGGTACACGAGGAAAGGTCAGGGGATCCCCAAAGTCAGTAATGGTTATCCACTGGGGGAATTCATGGCAATCCATTGAATAGTTGCTAAGATATTTAATTACGAAAGGTCGGAGGTTCACCAAAGCCAACAGGTCTTATCCTCTGGAGACCATGAATGTCTGTTCAAAATGTCATCCAATAGTCACTAATCTTTACAGTACCTGATTTTGTTTTGGAAATGATGATGGGTTCATTTTTCGGCAAGAGAAACTCAATTATTTTCTACAGGCATCGGCCAGAAATGAACAATCAAGTGGTTTGTACTTATTCTAGCAGGCCTCTACACTCTGAGCGCCTCAATCGGTGTTGATAAATGAAAAAGCAATTTGGATCATTACCACTCCATAAACACTCAAAAGGCTTCTGTTGCGCTGCTTTTGTTTCAAGGAGCGGTGTGTGTGTGTGTGTGTGTGTGTGTGTGTGTTCAGGGGGGAAACATTCTTTCAAAATAACACTCCTTCCTCTTTATCTGCATTCATATTCCGCTCAGGGGTCTCAATGAGCTTTTGCATCTCAGCTGTTCATTTACATAAGACGCAGGCTTCCCCATAGCCTAATTAATTTAATGTTCCGAGGCGAAGCTCGAAAGCACCTCCACTACCAGACAAAATCGCAGCTTCCTGCTTCCTACTGTCCCGGCCTGCAGAGATCACGCCAGCTGTGCTAACCAGGGTGTCGCGCGCCGCATACTTTGCTTTTGTTGTTCCTATTACAGAAACGTAATTGTAGGTTTTTCACAAAGCCCCCTGTGCCGCTGCTCTGTGCTTAAATTCGGCGCCAATTACTAGCACCGAGCCGAGGGAGCTGAGCCATCCAGCAGGTTTGTTTGGACCGCAGCCTATTTTGTGTTTCCTGCTTTTATTGGAAGACAGTTTATTCTGCTGCAGTGTTTTTTACCCGTCTCACGAAAGATAAAAGAGAAGGCCCCACTTCATCAGCACGACGAACAAGCCAGATTTATTCATCTAAACAGACCAGCCTCTCTCAGAGTTACTGTATGTTTTCCACCCTTTACCAAACCCCCCCCCCCCCGCTGGGAGTAACTCAACCGGGAGAGCTTTGATTCTGCCATGCGCCAGAGCAGAAAACCCAAAAGAGCTGCCTGCACGCTGCAATTAAGCAGAGACGCTGTTACGATTGGAGACAGACGGAACATTAAAGGCTCTTCAGCGCAATACGTGCAGGCTTGTATAAAAAGCTTGTCGGCGAGGTGCAAATGCTGCTGAGGTGGACAGACAAGACAGGGTGGTCCGTGGTGATTAATGTTGAAATACCGACGGAGTGGATGCAGAGGCATGTAAAGCAAGCACTTGATCAGTGATACAGAGTAATTAAGGATGCACTAATCACCCTGGCCTGCGCATGTGAAAATACATATAGATCTCAAACGTGTTGGTCACATCTGGGCCCCAAACTGTATATATATGCAGCCCCAGAGGGCCCTCCTTCCCTTTTAGTACGGCCATTGGTTACAGGGTAATCAAAAAGGAAGTGTTAAGAAAGATTGCACAATCCAAAACTGTATTTCAGCTGCACATGCTGTAATCACTGTGTGAAGCTTTCGCTATAGTGAGCAACAGAAGGAGTGGTATGTTAGGAAACAGATTGGAAGCTATGGTAGAGACTGAGTGACAGGCTGTTTAAATCCACAGAGTCAAAATTCCTATATTATTATTATTATTATTAATAAGCTGGTTCTTGTTTTCTAACTGCGTCGCAGCTCGGCTGGGAGCTTAATGAAGACAGCTCGCTAACGATAGACCTCCAGCTGTCACAGAGTCTGCTAATCCTTCATATTTTAAATTCTTATAGCTGTATTCTCATTGACTTGACTGTCTGCAGGAAACTGTTAAAAAAACATGCTTAAAAACATGCTGTTAATAGCAGAATAGAAACTTTGGATAAATAAAAAGATCCACACGGGGAGTAATGTTAAATACAAACTCTTTAAGCGTCATGAAGAGTGAAGCAGCTGACTGCAGGCAACATGAGGAAATAACCTTTTATTTAAGGTTTGTGCAGTCAAGGCAAAACAAAGAACAGAAGTAAGGATCGAACACTAAACTAATCTGACGAGGGCAGAAAGTGCAGGTGAGGGGAAGGAGGTGTTTAGGCAGGAGAGCAGCTGATTGGCAGGTGTGTAGATGGGTAACGGAGGGAAAGGGAGCAGAGGAACACAAGAGGAAGAATACAGCAAACTGCAGCAGACTGGGACAACAAGTCTAAGTTATTAGTTACAGTAAGACACGTTAAAACTGTACATGCATGCTTATTTTAGATGATCATACGGTTAGTATAGTCACACCTGTCACTGTTGCAAGAAGAGCCGTAAGGTGAATGAGGCTAATAAACCTGGAGCAGAACGCTACAGTGCAACACTTTAATTAGTACTTCTACGCTGACATAATTGCGTTCATGGTATGTTAACGTGCTTTGTGTAGAAAACAATATCGACCACATTGCAAAACAGTTACAGAATACAATGTGATGGCAGGGAAACAACATTCAATAGACAGGATGTGATCTAGAATCCAATCCTAACGCTGAACCTGAGCGCTTGCCGGCTTTACGCCCACATTACTGCATTTACAACCACATAGGCAAATGAGCCGATAAACCCCCCCCACGCAAGCAGCAATAAGCACAATCAATACACACTAAATCAATAGAACATTGCTCTGATAGTGGAAATCCTAAAAGCAATTAGATAGCGCCTCAGACGGCGGCGTTCTCGTCCATACTTAATCATGATTGGGTCAAATGGGCTTAATTGGGTGTCTAGTTTGTTGATTATCGTCGAGGCAAGTGAATCACCCCGTTTATTATACTGATAGGAGAGAGGTCCCCGGTTAATTCTCATTGCGTCTGCGGTGATAATTGGGGAATTAAAAAGCAAATAGGCCATAATATTGCGGTCGGCGTTTCAGAAAGGCGTCCGGTGTAATTTGAGAGTAATAGACAGAGAGGATGTCCGGTTCTGATTAGACCTGGCACGTGGAAGTGTTTCACTGAGGGAATATTTATCGTTAAGTCCAAACATTTAAGAGGGGAAAGGGATATTTGAAGGATTTTTGTGATCATTGAAGCTGTTTCTAGAACTTAATGGTAAGTTTGGTCAAAACTTCACTTCACATATCAATATGCTCATTTCAAACGTCTAATTGATTAAGTTTTCGGACACCACACCCTCGCCTTGATATGAATATGACGGGCAAGGTGGCCTGTCACTCCAATGTGGCTGTAATGTATTCGGGACTCATGTCGGACACTCGGCGGCAGCGGAAAGGTCAAAGGATAACTGTTAAGACTGGACAATGGGAACGTCTCCTTTTGGTGTCAGCTCAAACTGTCACTTCAGGACCCGCAGCAGAACGGACTAGAAACGATGGATTCCAAATTCCGGATTCTTCACAGAGCGTCAGGCGTGCTTTTGTAGTAGCCTTCCAGATAGTCGAGCGGAGCCAGAGAGCGGGAGTCTGAATAATTAACCACAATGGAATAATAAACACGCTGTTCTCACAAGTTCTCCTCATTCTAAAAATGTCAAAAGCAGATGGCTCGCTGCCTGCGGCGAAACTTTGGTGTAGAGCGAAGAAAAGAGGCAAGAATGGAGCGAGACGGGAAAAAGGAATAGAAGGCGAGATAAAGAAATAAGTCAAGGAGTATTTCTTTTGGCAGGAAGAAGAATGAATGGATGACCCAGGTTTTTACTTGTGGCTCAAAAAGGCGTTGAGGTAAATGAGGTGAGACCAAACTGAGTCACATGCAGATTAAATATGCAATATAACTGTTGTTGCTTCTGGTTACAGTTAGAGATCACGCTGGAGGTGATGGCGTGCATTTGAATGTATCTCTGCATCACTGAAGGAAGGAAATGAGGCAGTGATGGAAGCAACAAAGCAGGTGGAAAAACTGATATTTGGTTTTGCTCAAGACCACCTTTGTCCTCGGATGTTTGCCGGGACGTGACCTTTCAGCCGCAGGAGAATCCACCGGCGTGGGCCAGCGTGTAGCACCATTATACAGAGTAGTGATGCAGACGGGGAGACCCACAGAGAGGAAAAGGAATTATATCGGGTGGAGGTGCAGCCAGACGGGGCAGGTGAGGCGGCAGTAACAGTGATCGCCCTCCCGCCGCTGAGAGAAGCTGTGTAAGACTGTAATCAGATTTCACACGCCGCTCGAGCATCCCAACCTAACACCCAGACTCCTTTGCAGTCAGTCGGCCGGACTGATACTGATAAGTGTGTTTCAGGAAAAGTAAAAGAAAATGTGTTTTTGAGAGTGCGTGCGGATAGGTGGCGTGTGTGTGTGTGTGTGTGTGTGTGTGTGTGTGTATTTGGACATGCAGAGTATGTGTTTGTGTGTACAGTTAGTGTGTAAATCCGGCTGCTTGCACACCTGTATTTACTATTTTTCTGTGCCATACTTGCTTTTATATTTGTGTGGGTGTGTGTGTGTGTGTGTGTGTGTTCTTGCTCTTCTATATTTGTGAGGCCCAAGGTTTTTTGGTACCGTGGTGTATAATGTTATTGATTGTCCTGTTGACTGTTGCAGTAGTATGCTGCTGTGGTTGGAAACCACCCTACAATGGCCCACTCTCACTGGTATATACATGCTAACTGTAACTTCCTATTGCTAGTACAGTAGAAGAAAAAGTATGTATATTAACTGTCCTTTTATTCCAAAAGTTATATATATATGTACAAAAAAAGCCAGGGAACTACATATAACAACGCCTTGGAGGCGGAAGGGGATGGATGAACCTGGTTAAAGAGTAACCGCCCGTCTGGGACGCTCTAAAAGTAAAGCAAATGCAATTTTTGAAGTTTATTCATTTAGGTATTACATTTACTTGAAGGTTTGCATCTTGTTTCTTGCCCTGCGTGACTCCTTTTTAGCGATGTGTTCCCAGATCCGATGCCAAAACTACAAAAACCAAGACTTGAACTGTGCGAAACAGGAATAATTTTTCGCGGGTATATTTAGCGCTAGGGATTGCATCAGTGTCCTCACAAGTATAGAAGTGTTTCTGTGTGTGTACCTGTGTTCTGCTCTATGGGATCGTGCTGTTAGGACGCAGCCAGCTTCTCTGTAATGGCCTGATAACAGAGACCCTCCGGCCAGAAAACAGATTAATTAAGGGGCCAGACTAGAACCCCCCCAGGGGAGGGCGCCCTCTGCACCTCCTCGCCACCAAACACACACATATACACACAGACACTGGTGTGAATAAATAAAGCACATGTGCACATGAATAGCCATAGCAGACCTCATAAACTCACAATCACAAACTTTCACACACCGGTAAGCATGCGCCAGGAACACACACACACACACACACACACACACACACACTCTGCAGGTTCAAAACATTCCTGTCTGCCCCGGCGGGCTTAAAGTTCTTCTCTAACTAGCACTGGCAGGGTTTGTACCTCTCTGGAGGAAACACCTTCAGCACTTAGCAGAGGCTTTTCCTCGCCTGCCTGGGCAGCTCCACACACTCATTAAGTTCCTCCTGTTTATTAGACCCAACGTATCGTTTCAGGATGAAAAGGTGCGGCGACGTGCGAGTGACACGAAAGACAATGAATCAACAGAACACACATGTAATTTATAAATCATAGTTACAGTCTTAACGGCGTGTAGAAAACACAACATAATCTGCTTTACTTTTGCTTTGAGCAGAGTATAAATATTTATGAATATAAAGATTACAATGTCCAATAAAGAATACAATACATTTGTCCGGCACCTTGAAGGTGTCCCGTATTAATCCCTCCAGCTTTCACCTTGTAAGGTTATTGAATAAAAAGTAATATGACACGTTGAGATAAAATAGGACGCTCAGTTTGAAGACTAATCATACACTGCACTTGTTCTATTTGTTAAATGCAAGCGCTTGAAAAGCGATATTCAGTTTGGAGTATCTGGTGTCTGGATTATTCTGTTCGACGGATTCCATTAGATAATGCATTGAATGGCTCATTGTTGTCCACTCTGGAGTTGATAGCCAACACGGTGTTTCTTTACTGACCGGTCTCGTTGGTTCTCCTGGCCGATATACGCTTTGTTTGATGAGGCTTTCTTTGCAGTATAAACCTTGTTTTGCTCTCCTCAAAGGGGTTAGTGTTTCCTCGAGGTTCATGGGAACAGAACCGGAAGGAGGGCAACATCGGGACGTAAATACAACACCAAACTTCAAATCAAAACTGTGATCAACACCAGGATACGCCAACTGTACCTGGCCCTGTTTCACCTCAAGTTCCAGCCACTGTTAGGAAAACTGAGGAAAACCCAAATCAGTGAACTCAACATCTCACAACAAGGTCCATTTAGTAGCTCTTCCAGGGCTTTCAATCACATTGCACGATCTTCCTCAGCGGATGTAGTTTGCGTACTTGATTTCCATTCTCACTGAGCACCTTGAGGACTTTACGTCCATGTGTAATCTGCTCAAGAAGATCATGTGGTGGGATTGAAAGCTCCAGAACGGCTACTCGATGGACCTTGTCGGGAGATACATAGAAGCTGCTGTTTCCAAGGTCGAGTCTTCATCTGTGTTTGTCTACATAAAAACATTCTGTTTTTAGATGACCTTGTGACGCAGGGTTTTCTTTCCCTGCGTCTTGCCTCTCAGGCGACATACAGGCTGCCCTACCTTATCGCTGGACGTTTTTGGGGCAGCGCAGTACGGACTACCTGCACAAACTACTCCAGGCTGAAAAAATGTTTCTGTGAACTCAAAAAAATCTACATTTTAAGTTAATATTGTACTTAAAAGATGCTTGAACTGAACATCAGTCAAGAATAAGACAAAAAGTCAGAAAGTATCTGGTATATAAACATATATATATATATATATATATATATATATATACATGGATGTAAACGCACACGAGGTTCAGTGAATCACAGTCAAAGCGTTGGATTTTGTCTGAGTGGTGAACGAGGGAGGACTCAGAGAAGTTAGTCCGACCATAACAACGACAACCAGACTGAGATGCTCTCAGTATTAATAATAAATAATGCATTTCATGTTGTGCCGAACAGCAGGGCCATCCAGATCACATAATCGTCCTGCCCAGACCATTTTAATCCAGGGTCTGTCTGCTGGAATCTGACTGTCGGACATCTACAAGTAGAAAAAGCTTCGCACCGAGGGCAGCTCCCTGGAGCCGGGCCCAGGCGCTGACAAAACCCTCGTCCATCTGTCTTCATCTGTCACAACTACGGCAACACAATACAAATATTAAATTGACCCTCTTCAGAACACATTTCTCATCATTTCAAAACATTTTCTAAGCCTCTTCGTCAACATTTGAGTCCCTTATTCAGCTGATGGGCTCTCTGGGGGATCGATTTGACTCAATAATAAGTGACATGAGAGGGATGAGAGGTCATTTTCAACTTCACACACTTCCTCTAAATATGTATCACCTCTAATCTCCCCTCTAAACTGAAATACTGTAGCATTTCTGAGTGTGCATTCAGGAGCACGCCTGCACATCAAAATCAATTTGGTGCCAAGCCACACTGAGACCAAAAAGCACCTTTGCACTAATGCATCAAAGTGGTTGAAAGTTGGCCAGTGTTCAATATGTGTGTGTGTGTGTGTGTGTGTGTGTGTGTGTGTGCTCATATGCTGCAAGGAGCATTAACCCTGACAGGGGATCAAGTGGATGCTGTGTGTGCATGTATTTGTGTATGTGTGTGTTTGTGCAGGCTAGCCAGGGTCAAATCAAGAGGTTTGTTAACATGGAGCATTAATCTAGCATGGGCTCACATCCACATGTTGCAAGATAAATGGAAGCACACACACACACACACACACACACACACACACACACACACACACACACAGTACTCTGAGGCGAGCTGAGATGCCCGCAAGTACATTTTTAATCACAAGCGCTCTAATCACTCGGGTCCATCTTAAACACTAGTCACGACCTCCACTAATACACATCAATAAACCTGCTGATGCCGGTGACCTCACTCACGCTGCACCCGTTCAGCACGATAACAACTCTGCAGAGAAGGGTTAAAGAAAGGTTATATAACGTATCAAGGTCAATTAATTGGAATTTATGCGACATACCTTCTGAGACTTCTGTGCTTCTGGAGGAAGCTGTAAACAGTGTGGCTTTTCTTTTTGGCCCGGTGCCTGAAAACTACCACCGTCAAGAACTGTACTTGTGCGGCGCACAAACACGGACACGGAGCTGTATATCACATTGTTTAAATAAACTCCTTTCCCAGAGTGTCTGCCTTAAAGGGGCGCTCTCAGTCTAAAAAGACTCTTCTGATGAGGTTTAACACGAGGATGCAGTGAATCTTAGTCAGCACAACACACTTAATCATATTGACTTTCTTCAAGACGCTTTGTGTACGTGTGTGTGTGTGTGTGTGTGTGTGTGTGTGTGCCTCTACTTACCAGAGTCTGTCACTGTTCTAACCCCCCACCCCCTACCCCATCCTCGCCTCCATTGTTATTCCCTGCATTGCTATTCTCCAAACACAGCACACATTCATCACTCGGTCTTGTGCCTTTCTTGCAGACATGCCAGGGGGGGGGGAAGGAACCTTTTCAGGTCCGTGCTTGTAAACGACCTGCCGCAAAAGGGTTTATTAAGTCACCTCCCTTCCCTTAACTTACTTCCTGAAGACACAGAGGAGGAGAGTGACAGACACAAAGAGATGAGACAGGACAGGCCGGAGTACATTTGTCCTCACAACTGATGATTGACAGTCAATTATAAACAGCGTAGTCTTTAAAATGTAACAAAATAGGTCCAACCTCGTCACGACCACGTAAAAAGAATTACTGGGAAAGAGTTACGTCAGTGTGTCCAGCACCTGCAAAGGATTTATGAATGGGTGTGTGTGCCCCCTGCTGATTTGTTTCAGAGTGAAAAGTGCTATCACAGGTTCCTGGTGTTTTCAAATTGCTTGTTTTGTCCGGCAGACCCGGTGATAATCAATCGGCAGTATCAAACAGAGAAGCTGGACGCAGCAGTCGTTTCTTATCAATCATTAATGGCAGAATGTTGAGGTGTCAGTCTCTGCTTGGTGCTCTTCCTCACATTAAAGGGTTTTTGGGGAGTTTCTCTTTACCCAAACTGAGTGTCTAAACATATCCTGGATGCAGATGATTTTACAATCTCACGCCATATAAATAAAACTCACTTGACTTGACGTCCAGAACAAAAACAAGATGTTAAACCACATCATCCGGGCATCTCCCTGCACTGGATTGGGAACTCTTCGTTATCAATGACTGGAGTGCAGCCACATTCAGCCTGCCATCTGCTGCAAATACAAACCTGGATGACATATTGACCAAACTGATGTTGTAACACCAAACAGAGCGGATGGAAAAAAAAACTTTGCATCCAACACTAAATCAACTAATGGAGAGGAATCAAATGTGCATGATGGAAACTATTGAGCACACATGCAACAATTGGGGCCACTACATCCAATAAAGCTCTACATATAAATTGCTTGTCATTAATTGTTGACCCCCCCCCCCCCCCCCCCCCCCCCCCCCCCCCCCCCCCCTTTCTCTCCTCACGCTGATAATCTTGCGCGGTTAATCTTCGCGTGCAGTTTAATTAATTTTGGACATAGGTGCTCACATAACCATAATCTGAGTGAATAGGCGAAATCAATCATCCAGACAAGCCTCGGGCGCTCAAGGAGACGATCCACATAACCCCCCCCCCCCCTCCTCCCTCTTCTCTCATCATCCTCCTCAACACACACACACACACACGACGCTTGTAACAGGACATAAACAACATTAAAATCTCCTCAAGAGGTCTCACACGGCGAAATGTGGGCCAGATCAGATTAGATCTGGGGGGGGGGACGTGCTGAATGAAATCACTCCGCCGCGCATCTCCAAATGGCACACATGTCGGGCAGTGAATACGTTTTCCTGAAGACGTCCATAAATCCGCTTTTATGAAAGCGGCGCAGCTGCCGGTGCGTCCCCGCCGCGGACGCGAGGAGGACGCACGCGGAGGAGCGCTGGCACAACACAGACAAACATAAACGCCTCCAAATGTGCCACACCGGCCCCGGTGTCTTTCTGTCTTTACAGCCCACCAGATATGTCTACTACAACTCTAATATAGGGATTAAAGGCGCCATGAGGGCAGGGATGCTGATAGAACACAATGGGAACACACCGTCACCCACCTTTGTCATCCCGGAGCTGTGATGTGATGTGACGGTCGTGGCGGTGATTTCTCCCCCCTGGACGAGCTCCGTGTCCCGGCCAGCCGGCTGCCTGCCCCCCGCTTTCCTCTTCTCCTCTTCTACTTCTTCTTTTTCTTCTTCTTCTTCTTCTTCTTTTTTTTTTAGGAAAGCCTCCGTCCCTTCTCCTCTTCCTCGCCTACAGTTGTCTCTCCTGCATGTGTGTGGTGTCGGTGCTGCTCTGTGGATGTTCAGGTGTCGCAGTCAGTGAGGCAGCAGATCTGCTGTCTGTCATCAGCGGCTCCTCGCGACTCCTCGTGCAACAAAACGGGAGACAGTCGTCTCTCTCTTTCTCTCTCCCCCCCCCCCTCTCTCTCTCTCCCCCCCCCCCCCCTCTCTCTCTCTCTCGAGCCAATGCGCGCGCGTTTGCGCCTGTGATACGGGCTCACAGCAAGCACATATGGTCCTCTCTCACACGCACGCACGAGCACGTCCACGCGCATGGACAATCCTTACGGATACTCACATAACTGTGCCTATAATATGTAACTGGAGTGACTCAGTGTAATCCTGGTGATCTCCTATGTTGCGGTAATGACTCGCTTTAATGCTACTTGTCTGCCATGTTCTTTATTATTAGCTAGATGTGTCTCGCGACTGCATTGAGCTTCAATATGAAAACATCTGTCATGCAAATAAAGTATTTTTTATCCCATCTGGAGCTTGATAGCTGACTGATAAGTAATTTTACAGCAGGCCAGAGGCACATTTAGTGATTAGTGGGCCCCGGGCAAAGCTAGGAATGCCCCCCCCCCCCACCCCCCACTCATGCATTATTCTCAGAGCATGTTATTGTCATTATTAAGGATACTGATTGTTATGGAGGCATTTACCTCTAACCCTACTCACAAGCTATTACCATGCCCCAACTTTGCATTGTCTATCACATGGGTCTTCAACATGGGGTCTGTGACCCGTAGGGGGTCCTCAGTTTTGAGTCTGTAAATACACATAACAGTAACATGAATCCAACAGATTACAAGATAGATCGGCCTATTTGTGAAAATAATATATATACAGTATATTAATTTACACAACAGTTTCCCATGAATCCTCGTGCGATCACATGAGCTAGCTAACCTATGCTAAATCCTTGTGTGGCACCTATCCATTACCGCAAGTAATTAGCTACGCCTGGAGAGAGTAGCTGAAAGAAGTGGTGAAGGGTCCCAAAGAATTGTATCTGGATTGTTATCCTCTAACAAAAGATGATGAAGATCAATTTGCTTATCATTGGGAGTACTAGTCAGCCTGTGAAACCCAACACATCCTTTCAAATCGGTGTGTAACTGCCCTCCAGACAACACACGTAAACCTTTTTCTGATTCTGGACATTTTTACAAATCACTGTTAAAAAGTAAATCTGTTTTGTGAAGTCCCCCATCCAACTACTCCGACCTCGTCCCTCTGTGACTACAAAACGTCAGCTGACTTCCTGACAAGCGTCTTAACTCCTACGGCCACTAGAGGGCTTTGTGACTTTTCTTGGAAGTTCAACTTTTATAAAGCTCCTTCAGGTCACAAAAGATAATATTTATGAAGGTTGAGAAAATAACCCTTGATGACCCTTGAAAAATGCTTTTTTGTTGCATTATGGGAAATGTAGGAATCAGTGTTTTTTGCAGCATGACCGACGTTAGGGACAAAACGTCAGGATGTCTCCGCCTCTCCAGCTAAATATTCAATATTCTTTTTAAAAATATGTTTCTTGTGAGTCTTTCAACTTTATGGAAATGCCAATGCTAATTTGTTCGAGTACTCCTTTAATGGTCTCTTGCAGGGGTGTCCTGGTGGCTTAAGGGTTTAAGACACTAGCACAGCTTCCCTGATAAAAGCTGGGCTCAAGATCTTTGTTTTGCATATCATTCCCTATATCTCTTCCCCCTCATCGCCAGTCATCCGTATCCTGCACACTATCAAATAAAGAGGCTAATAGGCTCTTCTTTTTTCATTTCTTGACAGTTTAATGACATCTCGGCCAAAGCTGCTGCAGTCCAGCTGAAACATTCGACCCCTTTTGTTTGCCGTCCTGCACATCGTTCCTAAAGTGAGTTACTGCGACTCAATAGCGAGTTTTAAGATAATTTATTGTACTTCATGGTCGTTTTATTAACATAGTTTTCTTACACAGTTCCAGTAGAGACTTTTAATGAGTCACTGGTAGCCTACTTAAAAGACAATTTATGGCTGGTGACCTTATTGTGCTTTCTGGCTTTTTACTCCTATTAAATCCTACGTTCTGATGTTTCCCTCTTTAATTGCTGGAGGTTTTTCCAACGAAGCTATGGATCCTTGACAGACATATTGTTTGAGTAATGATCTGGACTCTGGGCTGTAATGATTAAATGAGGTATTGTGTTTGGTAGGCACACTGCAGCACACTGCGTCCTCCATATTATTCCAGGGAGGAACAGGACACTTTGATTAGCCAATGCCGTCTCTTCCTTCTATTGATCCGCTCTGTGATGAGCTGTAGAGTTTTTCCACGGCTTGTTAAACACCCCAGTGGCATTATAATTCATTGCTTTTAGCTTGTTTGTGGGTCAGCAATAATGCATGACACTGCTGTGCTGAATGGACAATATATGTATATAGATTGGACTCCTTTGCTTCCTCTCCTGTTATGTTCATGGCATGGGATTGCTTTAATTGCAATGCAGGAAGAGATGTTTCTAGAAATGGAAAGGATTTGGTTTTCTTGTCAATTTGTTTAAAGACAGCCGCCCCCCCCCCTGGCTCCCCGTGCGCCCGCAGAAGGCGGGGGGGCCTCCGCTGCTAGATGCCGTCCCCCGGACACGCTTGGCTTCATCTTCCATTCGAGTTGTCAGGGTGCAATCAGCAGACATGGGGAGCGCTCTGGCTGGGCTGTGACATTACTGTGACCTCTGCGGGGTCCCTCGCACCACTAACAGGCCCCACCGCCCCCGCCTCGCCTCTCCGGAGCTGAATAATTCAGCGTCATGAGGTTGTGGACGGCGTCGCCGGTAAAGCACGGCCAGGGTAAATGGTTTGATTCCCTTTGGGATCAGCCATGCGATGTTCGTGAGGAACGCTGCACATCACATTATGTATTTATAACTATTTATAACACTGAATTTTATTACCTTCTGCAATCTAACAGGCAAAGAATCTTTTATTTTATTATATCTTACTGCTACTTTTTGACTAATTAAGGCTTATATAACCTCTTCAAAGCCTGTTGGATAAACTTAAAGCTGCACAAGCAAAACAACAACACTTTATTTCAAGGTAGAGATATGTGATTCACTTCTTCTGTTGTTGTTTGAGTGTTGGAGAAACTATTGAGCCACGTTTATTCACAAAGCTCATCAATCTGCACGACACAACCCTGATTGTAACTGTAAATGAAGTCCTCTAAATGATGCATGTGTTGTAGGTTAACCCTGAAGAAGATCGGTTTATATTGTAATGTAAATTACAGTTGTCGTGCAAAACTCTGCTTGCAAATCTGTCAACGACAACAGTATATACATGAGTTAGGACAGCAGGAGGAAAACAGTTCATTAAAAATGTCTTTTAACAATAAAGAACACATTTGCATTGGCTTTAGTAGCTATTCTGGAGCTTTTGATCGTTTAACATGATCCTCCTCAGCACACTTTTAGGACCTCTTATCTATGTTGGATGAGGGTCAAAGTTCATGACTTTGGACATAGTAATTCACCAACGCAACGGCACCATAGGGTCCTCTTAGTACCACTACTGGACCTACTGGAAATTGGACATTTGGAAATGAACCTGGCAATTTTGAACTGTCGCTCCTGAATGAATTTTCAATCTCAAGTTTTATAATTGATCACAAAGTCCACAAAGCACAACGTGGCCTATTTCTGTGACCAGTGTGTCCAATATGAACCTCTTTAAAGCTGGGCTTAGCAACTTTCTGGACAAAAGCCCAAAAAGCTCTCCTCTTTCCCCTCTCCGTCCTAAGCCCCACCCACCAGACGAGGACATGCACATGCAGATCCTTCATACCTGCAGGAGTTCCTTGCATACATCTCTGCCAACATTAACATTGCCTTGAAGCATCTGACAGAAAACTTTCCCTTTCTCATGAATATTTGATCAACTCTGTCCTTTTTGTTTCAAACACAATGTATGCATTCCAGTCCAAGGACATTGCATCTTTCCCCGCTCTAAAAATAAAGTTGTGCTTGCTTTGCTTCCTTGCATCGGTCGCTGAAACAAGAGCTGCTTCACCTTCTTGAAGTTTTTAATAAGAAAAAAAAAAATAGAACAGACCCCGGGTCAGTGCTAATGGGGTGGAGGGGGAGGAGGATAGCGTCTCATTTAGTACAGATAAAACCTCTACTGTTCCAAACAGGGCTGTCAACACTTCCTGTCAGCACTGCTGCACACTGCCCTCCGAGACACACACACACACACTTCTTTCTTTTGCTTCCTCATACCTCTTCTTCCTCTTTCTGCTCCCTCCATCCCTACTTTCTTCTCTTTTTCCCTCCTTTCCTTCCTCCCTCTGAATCTGCAGCGGACAATGTTCGTGTAGCGATTAGGTTTCACTCTGCTTTCCAGCTCTGTGGTATCTCTCGTGTGTGTGTGTGTGTTTCTGTACGTACATGTGTGTGTGTGTGTGTTCGTGAAATCCCCCTCCCCTGGGCTCAGGTGTCACCGCAGCTCTCCCTCCACTCCTTTGAACGGCGAGCTCAGTGGCCGAGGATCAACATAAGGGCAAAGGTTTTTCGACAGTTTCCCATGTACCGAATAAATTAACTTCTGCGGTGCGGACGATGTGTGTGTGTGTGTGTGAGAGTGTGTGTGTGAGACAGAGAGAAAAAGAGTGCTCGACGCACACACATGAATCAGTGTTTTGAGCCTGGTGCACACTGGCTCAGCCCTCTTAAAGCCTGTGGTCATATTACTGAGCACGGGGTCAAAGGTCAAAGCCAATGAGCCGCCACATACAGAAGAAGCTGTGTTCTAAGTGAGCTGCCACTCGGCTTTTCTTCTGTGTAAAACATCGGCCTCTTGACGCCGTCTTGGCGTGATGACGGACACGTTTCTGCATCAACACCCACTGCGGACGAGCGCACGTGCACGGTGGCGAATATGTGTCACTCTCTAAAAACTCATCATCCCAAATTAAGTTGGAGGAGGTTTTGCATTTTAAAAACGTGCGACCCAGATTTCTTTCCCACACATCACGGTCATCTGCTGCCACCTCTGTGGCTTATCTCCGCTTTCAAAGACGATGAAAAGAGATATGATAGGGATGTATAGACAACACATGCACACGCTCAATGGTCATCAGCTTAGTGGTGGTCTCTCCGATTCCGAATGCGGAGCTTTAATCTGCAGATCAACTTTGTAACGATAATCTATACACATTATGAAATTGAATTGGAGGTCACCACATACTGCGGGGAAGCAATCACTGTAACTGCTTACAACCTTCACGGTGGTTTATCCATACACTTCGATCTTCTGTGTCCAGATAACACCTCCTCCTCTGACCCATCACATGCTGTTTGTCCTTGCAGTTTGTCTCATCGTATATATATTTATATCATATAAGCCTATACTTTACATGACTGGTTAACATGTTCTTACTTGAATGTGTTTTCGCAATGTGAAGACAGTTTTTGATTTTACTGTGGTATGAAAATCAGCGTTCAGAGATATGAAGAATTGACTGCTATATTGATTTAAAAAATAAAAGCATAAATTATGTCATTCACCTGGTGAAAACCACACATCTAAAGTTTAGAGCGTTTAAAAAAATTAAGTTAAATAAAAAAAAGTTGAATAAATGACCTTTTATGTTCATTGAAACCTTTTAAAACATCATGATTATTTATACATTTAATATTTCTCTTAGTTCCTGTACCTAACTGATTTATTAATATTATTTATTAATAGAATTATTATTTGTATTATTATTGTTATTACTATATATTTGGTTTTCCTTGTACGGCAACACATTTACATACGACTATATTATTACCATAGTTAGGAAGTACATTTACTATACATTGTATTTGAGTACAATAACATATAAAACATATAATATAACACTGACAGGAGGTGAATTTCTGCTGAATGAGTCGCATTACTTTTATTTGATGTTTTTATTTCAGTACAATTTTAATTTATACTTTTTAATTTTTTTATTTAATTACGATTTCAAGTAATGAAGCCGTGGGGAAACACACGAGAAAGACATTAATCTAAAAAAAAAGACTAAATTGATTATTGCAGTTGCGGTTGCAGGTAGTTGGCACGTGGCGGCGGTAACGTGCGGGAACGTCACTGTGACCTCACCAAGATGGCGGCGCCCGTTGGCAGTTACAGCCGGTTCGTTTCCGTTTCTAGAAAAATAGGAAGTTTGCTATTTAATTCAGTTTGCATCGCCCAGGCGGCGGCGTGTGGTACCAACATGGACTCTGTGGGGCCAACCAAGGTTTGACAGCAATGCTTGTTCATGTTTTAAATTCATATTTAGCACGATATATTTGTATCGCCAATAATAATTTCAAAACAAAAACATGCCTTAGTCATCTGCTGTTGCGTCATCTGACATGACGAGCAACTCCAGTGTCAGAGTATCAGTTACAGATGTGATATTATCCACACGTGTTTTTAGCTACAGGTGTTTCACGTCTATGTTTCCCTCCACAGCTGGAGTTCGCCGTGCAGATGACATGTGAGAGCTGCGCAGTTAAAGTCCGAGCTGCTCTGGAGGGTGAACCAGGTAATGTAAAGCATGACCAGGACTGTCAGAGTCTTAATGTTGTGTTCACGTCCTCGGAGTCACCTGTAACTGACAGTGCAGCTTCTCTAATGTCATGTAGTTGACAGGCTGAGGACCATAACACAGCAGATACTGTCAGCCAGCTGTTATCTCTCATTTGTTTATGGCTGTTGGCTTTTCTTCATGCATTCAACTGCATGTTCTTTATATAGCACATTTTATTACAAAGTTCTTATCATCAATAAGTAACATGCACCGTCTTTTTCTATAAAGAACTATGTCATTTTGCACAATTTATATTATATTTCATGGCTGTTGATGTGTTCGCAGGAGTGAAGTCCGTCAGTGTCGACGTCGGTAAGGAGGAGGTGTTGGTGGATTCCACTCTGACCAGTGCGGAGGTGCAGGCTCTGATAGAGAGCACCGGACGCAGGGCCGTGCTGAAAGGCATGGGAGGATCAGAGCGAGGTGAGAAACCACAGCACGGGAGTACGGCTGCATTTCAAATGCATGGTCATGTACAATTGTTTATGATGTCTGTGTTTGTCTGACAGACCTGGGTTCAGCAGTGGCCATGCTGGCTGGTGTTGGGAAGATCCAGGGGGTGGTGCGTTTCCTGCAGCTGTCTGAGCAGCGTTGCTTGATCGATGGGACCATTGATGGGCTGGAGCCGGGACCCCACGGCCTCCATGTCCACGCCCTGGGGGACCTCACATTGGACTGCCTCAGGTAGGACCGCTGAGCTGCATCAGGCAAGAGCAGGACGCAGATGGACCGGCTGGTCTGGTTAAAGGCCCAGTTGGGAAGTGGGTCTTTATGAGGCACTACCATAGACGTCAGTGTGTTGACTTCAATTTCTTTGTTTTTGTTGTACAGTTGTGGAGAGCACTATAACCCCTTGGGTCAACAACACGGCGGTCCAGGGGACTCTGAAAGGGTACAGTCATATTTCTTCCTTTTAGAACTCCATAAAAATAACTTCTCATATAATCATTAAGCCAAACGTAAGGTGTGATCCTCCTCTCAGATTGCCCGATCTGTCCCACGGTAGCCTTTTTGAGCAGTTCTGCTTCAGGTGCAAACATTCCTACAAAGTGTGTGTTCAAGGCTTTCATGCTGCGTACTCCCTGCGTTATTTATTCTCTGTGTGTGTCATTGTCGTGCAGCATGTAGGTGATCTGGGAAATATTGTTGCTGCACCAGATGGCAGAGCCTCATTCAGACAAGAGGACAGTCAGCTAAAGGTAACACACACACACACACACACACACATATTTGGCACTGGATGAAAGGCATGTAGCTACAGCATTTTGAGCTTTAGAAAGCGAAGATGTCTTGTATCATCATCTAATTTCCAAAACAACACCCGATGACATCTTTTTGTTTTCTTCTTCATTGCTACCTTGGTGCCCACGCTGCAGGTGTGGGATGTGATTGGCCGATCGCTGGTGGTGGACGCCGGGGAGGACGACCTGGGTCGAGGCGCTCACCCTCTCTCCAAACAGACTGGGAACTCTGGGGAAAGGTGGGTCAGCAGCAGCGGCACAATAAGCTGTGAGGTGGGATAAGAAATTGAAGCTGATTTTCTCCGTCTCTCTTCCGCTCCTCTGCAGACTGGCCTGTGGGATCATCGCCCGATCAGCAGGTCTTTTCCAAAATCCCAAACAGATCTGTGCCTGTGACGGGGTCACGCTGTGGGAGGAGAGAGACAGGCCAATAGCTGGCATAGGTCGAAGCAAGGCCAACGCAGAGATCCCGGCAGCACACCTCTGAAGCGCGGACACACAAACGGCGGCCACATCTTCACCTGTGTTGGACGCTTTGAACAGAACGGGAACATTGGAGAGAAATGCAGAGGACATTTGACGACAAAGGGTCAAAGCTGAAGCGAGGGGAAACAAAGAGCTCTGAGGAATCCTTTCCTCACAGCTGCACGACCAAAGAAAAATGGCTTTATTTTCTTTTCCTTCTTTCTTTGTAATAAAATCAAATCGTGTTGCGGTCGCACTTAGTGTCCTCTGAGGATTTTAAAAGCAGATTAAAACCACTTGGGAGTTTGTGAAAGTCACCTCTGACACAACTGTCTCATCACTGTCTAACTTGATGTACTGCCTGCGCTTCAGTGTGGCATTAAAATGTCTAAGTTAATTATGGAACAGGAGTAGTAATGATTTGGTTTAAAAAGTGTCACAAAGCCGTCCGACTGCACAGAATACGTCTCAACCTAAATCAGTTGTGACGCCGAGTGGGATTGAGAAACAAAAGGGCCAAAAAGGCAACAGAAAGGTCCAAATAAATAGCTTAAAGTAAGGTTTATAAACATCAACAATTCCAGGTTCCATGTTCAGCTGTGGATCTTGAAACATTACATGAAAGGAGTGTCTTTTGGCACTTTTCAAAGAATATGGTTTGGGAATCTGTGCCACTGCATTAGTGTGTTCATTTTAAATCCATAAGGTGGTGTGAGTGACTTGTGTAAGAGAGATTCGAAAGAGCTCGGGAGAATTGTGTGTTCAGCTGTTTTTTTTTTTTCAACATGGAGTTTGAGGGTACAGTTACTTCATCGTTCTTTTCCGCAGCCAACTTGAGATTCATACAGGACACTGAGAAAGTTCTGCTTCTGATCCTCCATTGTCTTCTCTTGTCACGCAAATTGTACATTATGAGTGAAGTATAATATAATAATGTAAAAAAAAAACATCTACCTGCTGGCACTTGTTGATATCCTCTTGATGAAGACATCAATATTGGGACAGTGTGTGTGTGTGTGTGTGCACTGTATTGGCCATATGAGAGTGTGTAGCAAGTTTTGCATTGATTTTGCAAATTGAGCATCTGTCTTGTCCTGGTGATGCATGAATAGGCTTATTGAATTTTCCTCCAAATGTTCAGTCGGTGGTGTCCTTTTCACTTTGTGTCTGTGAACGCAGCTTGGATGTAGGGCTGCCATCAATGTTTGTTCATATGATCGATTCATGTGTGGATTATTAACTATTTAGGCTATAAAATGGCAGAAAACTGTGGAAATGTGCTAATTTCTCAGAGACCAAAGTAATGTGTTTGCCAATGCTGATGCATTTAGAATCTGTGTGTCATACAAAGCCTGCATTAGCAGTCATTTTTGCTCTTGATCTGTCCTCTGTGGTTAAGCAAAACGTGTCATTTGTTTCATGGCACATAATGAGCTCTTTAATTGAACTCGCACTCCCTTTGGAGCTGTACCCTGTGGCTTTGAGGCCGCCTTTATATTCTTCCAGTTGCTTTTGATAAATTAAACAGGCTTATATACTTGGCTTTGTGTGTGTGTACTGTGTGTACTTGAGTCATATTTGTGAGGATTCAGCATCCTCTGGGTGCAGCAGCAGCCCTCCCCCTCTGCAGCCTCTCCAGCAGAATGCCCGACATGCAAACGGAAGCAGACGCTACCATTTTGAAATACACCACCGCCTAGGTAAGATGGTAGATCCTTTTATTTAATCGCATTTTTCTGCAGTATTATTCTCATCTGAGCCGCATGGGAGTTTATTAAATCCGATTGGTCTTTAAGCTCGAGTGTTTTCACGGCTGTGTTTAAGATACAAAGAGTATTAGACCGTGTTGTCGCACGGATATCTCTCGGTGTTACACTGTATCCATTCCTGTGCGGAAAAATGTGCTCGCTGTTCCGATCTCACAGTGAGAGCCAGATGTACCAGGTGTTCTGCGTGTATTATTACCGAGTGTTTCACATTAAAATAATAGTTCATATTATTTTCTCCTATGCATTTTTATTTTTTTCCGCCTTTATGGTTTTTGTTTGCTTTGGACACGCGACAGACAAGCATCCCGTGTCGCCATTCACAATGCCTACATGGACAATACATTGGCGTGTTTAACCAACTTAACTTGGGTCTTTTCGCCATTTGTTTTTTGTTTTTTCGCTTTTTAATTCACCCTATCTGTGCAAATGTGTTGACTCAGCGTCGTGCTGCGTCATCAGAAAACCAGCTTCCTCCCCTTGTTATGCTTCACATGAACCCAGTGTGTAATGCAGCAGCCATATGTAACAGAGGTGTACAGTACAGAGACACCTTTAACACATTTTCTATGGGGCAGGAGCAGCTGACTGGAGACCAAACCAAAAAATAGAAATGTCCTTCCTTGGTGTCATGTTCCTCTTTTGTCTTTTTTTTGATTTACAACCAGCCATAAAGGTTCAAGAGGAGGGGACAAAGGTGTCGTCCAAACCTGTAGGAACACAAAAAGGTCTTTGAGAGATCATCACTATGTCTCCTGTGGATTAGTGTCTCCTAGCTGTATGGGTAATTACAGCCTTCTAAAGTGAGATCTTTAATGAGATCCTCCTGCCTTCGCTCCGAGACAAATATTAAAGATATTTAGCTGTTAATCACGGACACAATGTCTTTCCTTTGGTTCCTGCTCTGTTTTACATAATCTTGAGTTTTTGTCTGGCCAGCTCACACGCAAATGTGAGGTCTGTGTGGTTTTTAATGAGCGACGTTTGAATATTAATCTGCCTGCTCATTCATGCACTTAGGTTCAGTGCACATGCATAAAGTTTCCTCCAATTAAATTGTGGCAAAAGTTAATTATTGTGTGCTTAATCTCCGCATCTTTAGTGTTTTATTTGCCTCGTCTCTGAATAATAAGCATAAGTTTCAAGTCACAATGTTGCAAGTCTTGTTTGTTTTTTATCAAAGTCAGCAGCACGCCCTCCCTCACAGATGTGTTTAAGCCCTGAAAAAGAAACTAAAAGGCTGTGTCAGCTATGTCCCCCTGTGCAGCAGTCCAGCCCTGTATTCGCATAATTGCACTCCAGTACTTCCCTCTCTTCGTCAGACCGTAGAGCCAAAGGTGTGGCTTTGTGCTCGCCCATTGTACTGCGTTAGTTAATCCCCTCTCTTATCTCTAACCACAGTCAAGTACATCTGTCCTCTGTTCCTCTGCAGCGCCATGGACAAGAGCAACACAGTGAAGCTCTTCGTGGGCAACCTGGCGTTGGACACCACCCAGGAGGAGCTGTCGGCCATCTTCGAACCCTACGGCCAAGTGGTCAGCTGCAGTGTGTTGCGACAGTTTGCCTTCGTCCACCTGCAGGGCGAGGGTTCCGCCGAGCGAGCCATCCGGGAGCTCAATGGACGGGAGTTTCGTGGACGCAATTTGGTGGTGGAGGAGTCGAGGGGACGACCGTTGCACTCCACCAAGGTGTTTGTGGGTAATCTGAGTGGGATGTGCACCACGGAGGACCTCCAGCAGCTGTTCCAGACATTTGGAAAAGTTCTCGAGTGTGATAAAGTCAAAGGTGAGCGAAGACCCTTGTAACATTTCAATAGTTTTAAATTGTCCCAGTTACATCTCTCTCAAGTTGTGCTTGATGTTTGTAAAGTTGTGCAGCTAGTGTATGAGTGAAGTCATGCCTTAGGGCAGCTATAATCCATATGTAGTTTTATTGTAAATCTTGAGTTGCTGAGAGATTTAGAGTTCTATTGTAGGTCTGACCTTGTGATATGCTATGATACACCAGCACAAGTGTGCAAAACAAGAAACTCCCGCGTCCTTGTTGTAAAGATGGACAAGTTGGTTTCCTTTGCCGTAATTCATACTTTTTCGTAGAAGTAATAAGTAAGTGCCCGTGGCAATGCCACTTTGATCCTAACTGTTGTCCCTGCGCTCAATGACAGCCAGGCATTCCTCTTCCGCAGGCTATGCCTTTGTCCATATGGAAAACAAGGAAGACGCACTCCAGGCCATCGAGGCCCTGCATGGCACCTCGTTTAAGGGCCGCCCCCTGTCTGTGGAGCTGTCCAAGGTCCAGCCCAGCAAGCAGGCACCAACAGGAAAGATCCCCTGTGTTAACTGTGGAAAGCAGGGCCACTATGCTGGAGAATGTCCTGTGGGGAAGCCTTCTCTGGAGCAATACCAGAGTCAGGCGGCCGTCCTGGCTGCTGCTGCTGCTGCAGCCGCCGGCCTGCCACTACAGGTCCAACAAAGCGTGCACAATTCAGTCTACAACACCTCCACCTTTGACCCCACATATGCGGCTCTTACTGGGATCACCACAGGCACACGCACTGATGGAAACCCAGTGAATCCAGCTGTTTATGGTGCCCTTGCCAGCCAGGTGTATGGTGCCAATGTTGCCAGTCAGCTTTATGGAACGGTGGCCAATCAGGCAGCTCTTCAATCAGGAGCCACCCAAATGTACAGCTCGATGACCCCCAACATCTACGGCCAGATGACTGCATCTCCTTCGGCTGCTGCTGTGGCTGCCGCTGCGGCTGCTTACTCACCTCAAGTTTACACCCAGAATATGGCCAACTCGCACGTCTATCTGACTGCTGCTCATGGATTAGACATGTCATCAGCGGCTGGGGTCAACCCTGCCTACGCTGTATCTCCGGCAATTTATGGTGCCGCCGCGCCAGCCTACGCTCACATAAGCGCCATGGGAGGAGCGGACCCGACAGCCATCTTTGAGGCAGCCAGACAGGCACATTACTTTGCCCAGGGCCAGCAGGTTATGGCTGACCAGCAGTCAGTGGCTGCTGCAGCAGCAGCAGCCGCTGCTGCAAAGTCTGGAGAGAGGGACCGCAGTCCGCTGCGGAGGTCAGTACCTCTGCTACCAGACCCAGTGATGAAGCCGTTCATTTACCAGAGAGCCAAGCCGCGCCGACCCCTTCTCCCTACGCCAGCTGGCCGAGCGGCAGAAGAGGCAGCAGAGGCTGCAGAGGACCCCATGGCCAGGTAGGACATGATCTTAAAACCTCTTCCCCACTGAAACATTCCTAGAGAGTGGAGTTTGTCACTACTAGTATACCTTTCAACCTTACCTCTAGGAATCTGCTTGTCTTTAGTCGTGCCTTCATGGTCTTGTAGGCACATTCTTTGAATATTGTTGTATTTTCCACGCCTTTTCGCTTTATTACTCTCTTGTTACTCCCACTGTGTCGCCCATCCTGTCCCTCTTCCCACCTAAACCCTGCTCTCCCTACCTTAAACCATCCCTCTTTATCCCCCCTCCTCCCCTCTCTTAGGTACTATGCGGAGTACTACCAGCAGCTGCAGCAGTACCCCCAGTTCCAGTATGCCTACCCACCACCGAACGCAGTGGCAGGCATCCCTGGCATGCAGGGAGTGCCGGGAGTCCCCACTGTCTCCGCGATGTCCGCCCAGTCAGTCGCTGCGCTGGAGGCCCTCAGGCCCTCCGCTGCGGCAATGGCAGCCGCCATGGCTGCGCCAAGGGTGTATGAGCCGCCGTTGCCGCCGCCCACGCGCAAGGAGGCCATCCTCCGCCGCCCCGAACTCTCCCTTCACACGCCTGAGCCCCCCTTCCGATAGTCGCACACAACTCTCTGCCCCCACCCCTCCCTCTTTGCCCTGAACCCCACCCCGCCATCTCCTCTTCCACCCCAAACTTGACCACCTTACAGCAGCTGTATGTGAGTGTGTATGTGTGAGTCTGGGGGATCTAAGTGTGCGGGGCGGGGTTTGAAACTGGGGGCTCCTTGGTTTATTAACCTGCTTTACGAGGGACTTGGTCAGCTAACCTTGGTCCTGTTTGCATACACACAGTGCAGCCATGAAAGCGAGGCTCTCATCTGTTGTATGGGCATTCTTTGTGCGTCTCAGTTTTACTTGTTTATCGTGCCAGTCTCACACTTGTGCCAGTATTAGACTGACCCAGTCGGTCGTTTCATATGCCTTTATTTCCGCAACCCAGTTATGATTTTCTATGGCCAAATCTACGATAAAAGACACTTTTATCAGCCATCCTCCTGAGGCCTAGATGATCAGTTAGGGCAGCTAATTTGAAACCTTTTTTGCCTTATGTTGGAGAGTTTATATAAATTTGTAATGTAATCAGATGGGATGTCAGATAAACACATATTGTGTACTGGTTGCATTGCATTGTGTCCAATAGAACCAAGGTTGACGTGTTTTGGGGGGGGGAGGGGTGTTTGTCTTGAATGTGACGTGGATGTAGTGTGAAAGAGAGAGGTTACGTGCGGGCTCCTGACCTTGCAGCGCACAAACGCAGCAGCTTAGACTGCGCCTTGCAGAAAAAACTAAACGAGTAAAGCACACATAATACGTACTGTAATGTATGTTTGGATCTCTCCTTGACCCCTTTTCCCCCCACCTATACTCTTAACTACAACACTGGAAGACACTGCCTCACCTCTCGTTCGCTCTCTACCTACAGCTGCCTACCTCTCACAATAAATTTCAGCGTAGAGTCTATTCTATTCCACACTTTTTTCACCCAGCAGTTTAGTTCCCGCTCCTCGTGGGTCGGCAGATAAGGGACGACGGGACTCATGTAGATATTCCATATTAAGTCCTCCTTCATGTCCTTTTTATTTCTTTCCTTTTCTTACGTGTATGTTTTGTTGGTTTTAGTGTAGTTTTACATGTGGTACAAGTCCAGGGGTGTAATGAATTGTAAAAAAAAGCAAGCTGATGCGTGACTACTGAACGAGCTGTTTACAAAGCATCTTCACTATTAGGAGTCATGATATGTGACAAGCTCAATTATGTGCCTATAAGCTTTGAGTGAAGTGCATTAAGTGGAGGGATCTCCCATTTTTTAAGTGCTTTTTAATCATTTCATCGGGAGCTTTAGTATTCAGACGGCTACGAGCAGTGAAGCTTTTCTCGTGGACTTGCGCTCCCGTACAACATTTCTTCCATAATCGTAGGGGTTTTTAAAAAAGCCACATTCTGAGCCTCACAGGTTCATAATTAGCCGCTGGTTTTTAAGCAGGATCGACAGTGATAGCACCAATGAAGTGAGAGGTGGAGAAGTGTCTTCCAGTTGCCCCAACTATCCTATTTTTTCCACACACAAAAAAACCCAGACCTGCTTCAGATCGGCATTGCAAAAAAAAAAAAGTGCCTGTTTTAAATCGGTTATTGGATCTGGTGGGTGGGGGTTTGCTGCATCTGGATAACAAAAGCTTGACCGAGTGGCAAACCCCCGCCCATTTGGTCCTACAGTCGCTTAAAAGCAATTACTTTTTTTTTTGCAACTACTATTTGACAGCGGTCTGATGCACACACAGACATACCCTCTGAAATCACCTTACTGCCTCGCTGTTTCCCCCTCCCCCTGTGGTTTTTAGTGGTTAAGTGACTTTTTGCATCTCACAGTGTAATCTTTCAGTGTTGTATATACAAACACATACCAGTTGCATCCTTTGTAGAATTATGTGGTTTGCGAAATGTCTTGTTTGCCATGTTTGAGACCGTATTTTTTAGAGAAGTATTTTAATTTTGCTTTTTTTTTTTTTTTTTTCTAGGAAAAGACAACAAAAAAAAAAAAATCAAAAATCGGCATGCTTTTTATTGAGAATATGTAAACTATAATCATTATTATAATAAAGAATGTTTGGCTGACTACTGTGGTAAAAGAAAGCAAAGGGTTTGGACATTTCCCCTTCTTGTTTACGTTGTTCTTCTCCACTATCTGTTTCTCTTGTGTAAAATGACCACCAGACCCATTTGACTGGGGGACCCAAGGGGGGGGACACAGGTGTAGATGCTGGCCCAGCTTTGCTTTCTTTGGTCAGGGTAAGTGCGGGTTGGTGCTCCTTTCTCTCTCCAGCCTCTCAAAATGGGTGCAATCTAAAAACAAATGTAAATGACAGGGTTTGCTTGACCAAATGCATTTCTGTATTTAATTCTGGAAAGAAAAGCTTCGTCTGGTCCTTTTTAAAAAAAATTGAGTTTCATCCAGAAAGGACATTATGCACACTGTTGAGAGCTGGGGAGAGGCACACAGATAGAATGGCCTGGGTGCATTTTGATCTGTGGAGCAGTTCTGTTTCTGGGGTTGATGGGTGTGCGTCTGGTCTGGTCTCTCCCTGCTGCACCAAATTCTCCCCCCTCCGTGTGTCTCTGTGTCCACTCTACTCTCAGACCTGCATGTGTGATAATCTGTAACTCTGCCGCAACAAACACACAAAAAAAAAAAGCCCCGCGACAGTCCAGCTCTGAACTAACTATCTCAACTGAATTAGGTCACCGGGCCACCTTGGACGGCCAGCGTGCAGGCCTGTGTGAGCGTGGCGGCGTGAGCCATGGGGACGACTTTTAGCGCGACGCCACCGCAGTGGGAACTTGTTCGCTCTCTCCTCACCACCAAGGTAAATGACAAAAACGAAACAAAAAAACAAAAGCACTGACCTCTCCTCTCCCCACCTGCCGCCCCTTCCTTTGACTGTGCCTTGACCAAACACTCCTCCCCCCTCCTCCTCTCCTCCGCCATCACCACTTCCCCCTCTCCCCGCTCCGTAACTCCTCCTCTGCTGCAATGGCAGTGCCATCGGTGGGGGTGGCGGGTGGGGTGGGGTGGGGCTAGGCCCACTTTCACAAGACTGAGTCCTGTCTCACATCAGCACACAAGGCCCTCTGTCCCGCTGGTGTATGCACTAGTGAATAAAGGGAAGTGTGATAGTGTGTGTGTGTGTGTGTGTGTGTGTGTTGACAGAAAGAGCATGGATGTCTGAAGAATTTCTTTGGGTGGTGTTTGATTGGTGAGGCTTGGCACATGCGGACGACCCTTACCCCTTCCCCTGCCCGTTAGTCAGCTCCTCTCCGCCGTATTCGCCGCCCTCATCCCCCCTCCCCGTCCCTCCTTCCACCCTCCCCGTCCCTCCTTACCTCTTCCCCTCCTCCTCAACCCCACCCTACTGTCCCTATGCGCCTCTCCTCTCCGCCGTTCACACACACACAGCGCTTTATTTTTCCGCCGCCACCGCCGTCGCCACCTTGGATCTGGGTTCGTGGCTCTGGCTCGGACTCAACTTCCCAGAACCACCCACCTGACCCAACCTCCCCACCCTCCTTTCTTATCATAGAGGCCAGGGCGTGCCAATGGACAGTGTATGTGTGGTGGCCCGCCGCCGGACTCAGTTACATGACACAGAGAGACTTCAATGTTGGACAAGTCGCTTTGCTAAAACACTTGAATGCTGGGTTTGCTTCACATGGCTGTGGAAGGGATCTTTAACTCCTGTTTCCCAAAACAACTTAGCTCCATTACACCTTAAGTGATAAATCAACCTCAAACTATTTCCTTAGCTTTGGGTCTCTCACAGCCTGTGTGCCAATCAGAAACGTCCTATAAGATAGGCCTAGGTATGAGGCCAGTCTGACCTGTAGATTCTCAATCTCAGGGTTCCTATAGGACTTTTCTGGTACGGCAGCTCTACGCCTCTAATACTGGGATCATCTGGACTGGCTGGATATGTGCTCTGAGTCACTTGTATGTGTTTTTACCTGTTAAGATTGTCCATGTGCTGAGATAGAGCTTAACACACACACACAACCGCACACTCTGTATGTCAAATGAGTAGTCCGGCATTTGCTCTGACAGCTGCAAGATGGGAGTTGCCTAACAAACAATGGAGAGGGAAGAAGGAGGAGGAGGAGGAGGAGAGGGATGAATAGATGAGTTGATTTTAAGGTGAGTTGGTAGTGGAAGGATCCTCTGTCCAAAGCTGCTCCCTAACCTTCACCTTCCTGATCTTGGAGGACCCAAGTGTTGAACTGCCATAATAGGTATACTGACCAGAATCCTATTCTAGAAAAGACTCTTGAGAAGTGTGTCCTGATAAAGCAGCTTTGACTCTGAGGTGTCCGCACCTTTTTGTTCACTCAAATGTAGAATTCAAGCAAAACTGAACTCACTTCCAACTCGTCAAATACCGACGCTTTTTCAGTGCTCTTCGACGCTCGACTAGAGTTTCTCTTGTCAAGGACAGAGCCTAACATCATCCTTGACTTATTTTAGCGTACTTTTGTTACGTAACGTACGACCTGAGCGAACGACAGTTACGTTACAAACGTGCTTATTTCATCTATTTTCAATCCTATATCTTTTCCTTGTGTAGTTGTGTGTACATGTAATGAGATGTCCAAAACTGTCCCTGGAGGAGCACCTAGAGCGTTAACGGCGGGCCCACTGACAAAGCTGCCGTATTTGACGAGTGAGAATAATAAACATTGCAACCCCCCCCCAGCTCATTTCTGTATGAATTACCCTGAAATCACTGCAGCTTTAGAGAAGGGTGTAGATGAAAGGCGGACTCCCTCCCCGGCCTCCATGATCAGGGCGCGTGGTGCTCCCCCCCCCCCCCCCCCTCGCCCAGCCACCTCATCCTCCCCCAGTCCCAGATCCACACTAAAGGCTTCTTCGCAGTGCTTGCGAGTCTGGGCTTCCCGTGCTTGGGTGAATGCAGCCACGCATCTCTTTCAACCCCCTGCTCTGAATTCAAAGTCACACAGTACTGACAGCCACAGCTCGCTGCAGCCTCCCTACTTCCACTTCCTCACCCACTCTCCCCCCTCCCCCCCCCATGCCTTCCTGTCTGTGGTTTGGACAGCTGAAGAACTATAGATGCTCTCTATGCGCGCATCTCTGTACTGTGTTGTTTTGATGGGATCCCACAGGTTCCATGTGTCCTCCTGCAGCAGGTATCGGCTGAGATGTGCATCTGGAACACACTCTGGTTTGTTTTAAGCACAGCCCATAGACCGTATTGCCTTTTTTTTTTTTTTTTTGAGTTTGCGAGTTGAGATTCGGAAGGTTTAGCCAACGTGACGATGACTATTCTAGCTATATTTTCTTTAGATAGCAGTAGGGTCATACCTCATGATTCATAACGTGCAGAAATCAATAGGATATTCCTGCATTTATTAAGAAACTCAATATATTTCTGAGGAGAATTGGTATTAGAAGTGGCGCCTCTCGATGCTGCAGGGTGTGGCGGCGATATATTAGCTTGCATTACATTGTAAGGTGTACATGTTATTTTGTCCACCCCTGCCTGTGTATTTTTAATAGCCAAATCTGTCTTTATCTGTGGTCCATATTATCAAAACTCACATAGTTGTATTATGTTTACAACTCATCCAATTCCCTCTGCCCAGTAGTAGCACTGTGTTTAACCTGATGGGAACCACAAATAGTCACACGGTAGCTAAACTTCTTCAAGTAGGTTAATGGACCAAGCAGAGTGTAGTTACATGTACATGCCTGATTAATTATAATATACATCATTCTAGTTTCCAAAGACGCATCAATGGTGATATAATAACGTGTCACCTCCAGGGGATGGCAATCTGGATCTGCCCATTTCAAGGAAATCATATTCCAGCACAAAGTCGAATGGGATTGGGGGGGGGGGCGTTTAAATTGATGAATGTTAGATGAACTATTTGCATCAACATGTTTACTGTGAATGACAAATCCTGATATAAACACAAATTATATTGTAAGGTTGTGTATGCATATTTATGCCTTTTTTTGATCTGTATTTCTTAAAATGTTATGAGGCATTTTTCAGTCTGCATGCAAATCATTAATAAATTCGGTTATTTCTCTCATAAAAGTGCCTGAATGTGTTTTATTCTCATTGACTGTATGTATTTAGAAGCAAGAGGGTATTTATTTATTGACTGAATACCTTGTAGTATTCTTTTATAATAGAAAATAAACAGTGTTAACTATGCATTCACCTGCAGCCTGAGGAATAAGATGGTTTGAGTCAGTTTTGCAGTATAATTCTGGCCCGGAGCTATCTGCCTGGAGTGCAACAGAGCTGTAGTCAGAGGGGAAACCTCCAGAATTATAAAACGGCTGCGAATGTAAACATCTATTTTTTTTATAAAGACTTTAAGATTCAGTTCTTTGGAAACTGTTTTCTAGGAGAGGTAGGCTGAAACTACAGAGGCCTGGGTTTGCCATTGAGGGTCACTAACAGCAACAGGTGCATTGCACAGGCCATAATAACCTCTCTGGTGCGAGGGGGCGTAATTGACATCCCTCCACACCACTCACGAGCCAGTAAACCGTGGCCACAGGAGACTACCCCGCCTTTTAAACCTTTTTAGGGTCAGAACCTGATACCCAAGCTGTCGGTTCCCATGCTTATTGGGGTGCGGTCACGTGTGCCACTGTTGACCAGGAAAGGAGCACCGGGCCAGCAGGGTTTTCTGGTAGTGGGAGTACCACCTCCGCACAGGCACCTCGCACCAGTGCAGCCCCTAACTATCTCTCCCCCGAAAGCGAGACTCCTCGTCTCAAGGTGGTTCTTGCCCTCACGGCGTCGTCTATTGCTGATTAATTTTTTCTTACTATAAACTGAGGGGGACGTGAAGTCCTAACAGAGGCGGCACGATGACAGCTGTCGAAACCCACATGACATACAGCAACTCCTACACGATCCTCCAAGAAGAGGTGTACATGAACCAAGAGGACGACTGGGACAGGGATCTGCTGCTGGACCCCGCCTGGGAGAAGCAGCAGAGAAAGGTACGTTTTGGAGTTCGAGGCTCTGAGCGCTTTGCCGCCGTGCGTAATTACGCACAGATTGACCCATGCCTTCACACTATTAATGAGTGACTTGTTATGCATTTTAACATGGGAAATGGTGTGATTGATAAAACACTGGCCTGATTGTGTGAAGTCTAAAACAGCCGAACATGAAACTGGGCATCTGCGCCTTAGCTGTCCTCGCACCTGGCACTTCAGTCCTGCTGGAAGCTGTGTGGGCAGATATTTTAGGCCGTGGAACTTTCTCAGTGTTGTCTTTCAGTTACCCCCGATTGCCTTGCGGAGATTGTCTAAATATAATACCACCCTCCACAGTCTTTCCTCTACAGTTCAATCATAACTTAGGCTATGAAATACACATAAGTAAATCAGCATTAAGGGAGATAGAACATTACTTTCTGTCATTTTGATTTAACCCATTTGTGCCCAAAGACTATCTTTAATATCGTAAGGTAAAATGCCACAACATTTGTTCTTATTAGTCTAAAGTTTTTTAATCTGGTACGGACATTTGGGCAAGTATTTTACAGTACTTTGAAATGGTTTTTTTCCAAAGTATTTTTTTTAAATTAAGAAAAATCAAATGTCTTCCTATGATTTTACACTGCATATAAAGTGTGCATATCTTTGACAATTAACGTGTAATGAGTTCATAGATACCACATACTTCATTGTGCTCCTTGTAGTTTATGAGACACAGCCATTTTCTTACCATTCTATATTTAGTCACAGGTCACATGGGACTACTATTTTCTTCTTCCTAAAATACAATAAAAGATATAGAGAAAACAGTAGTCCCCCATGTGCCCAGAGATTATTTACAGTATGATAACTCGCTTTTAAGCAAAAAAAGATTTTAACGGTTTTGGAATTTAAAATTCACAATTGCACATATGGCTTAAGCCAGTTGTCCAGTTTGTTTTAGGCTGATTTAATAAAGAGATTAAATAAAACATATATACAACAAAAATCTGCATTATTTTCTCACATTAACAACAAATATAAAATATAATATAATATAAAAATATAATAGCAAAAACAAATATTCGTGGATTTTTTTATTTTTTTAAGCCGGAAATTGTCAGACATGCCGTTGCCTAGGCGACCAGCGTGCCTCGCGCACGAGTTTGACAGGTGCGGTTAATTAGCTGTCTGAGCTAAAAGTCAACTGACGTAGGTGACGTTCTGCCGCCGCGAAACTGGGAAAGAAACAACACCCGCAAAGGTTAATACAGTTTTATCAAATGTGTAAATGTTCACCTGACACATATATGGATTTATACCAGCCACCGCAGTGTTTCAGTTCAGCGGAAAGATATTTACCCTCCCTGGTTTTGTTAGCGTAAAGGTAGTTCAATTGTTTGTTTCGTCATGGTCGCCATTTTATATATAGCAGTGACCGTGCTCCAACAGCAAAAAACCCACAGCCGTTGGCTAGATAACTTCTTGTGGTTTAAAAGTACCATTTAATTATAACTTTTTTTCTACACTACATTACTCTTTACACTTCATGTTCACGTTTCTTGTATTTCTGTTTCATACAAGTCTGAACTAATCTCGCTAGCCCCGGTTTACACATTGATAATAAGCTAGCTAGCTAGCATTACATCCAAATCACAGAGCAACGATGAATACTAGCATCTCATTTGACAACACTTTATTTATTTTGTAGACATTTCAATATATTTTAAAGATTATAGCTGCAATAAAGTATTCAGTCTGTGACACAATACAAATATAAGTTGCAACTGTGACTTTATCCAAACACAGAGGGCAACTCATCTTATGCGATACAACTATTACAATATGATAATTTAAATAAAATGTATACAATAATATGAATTCATATTTTTATTGATTAATTTACCTGTAGAAAAAGTCACTTCCTGTTACGTTACAATTTTTTGGTCAATTTGGAAGTTTTATAATTAGATTTATAATTACAATATTACAGAAATGTCTCCAGAAAAGAGTGTTGTCAAATGACAAGAACTTCAAACTACATGACTGCACTAATGTTTCTTTTTATGTTGGCTACTAGTCTGATGATTTAGACACTTATATGTATTTTATACAGACTTTCAGGAAGTAAGAAATATGCTGCTATTCTTTGTTATGTTGCTATTTTATTATAACTTGCATTCTGCTTATTGAAAAGGGCAATCTGTCATGTGGTCGAATGTGAACAGTAAGAATAATCAGACTGATATTGTGTTTAAAGTTTGCTGTTGTATTAATGCATTTTTAACAATTATTATCCTTTCTTTTCTTTGCTGTATTCTATTTGTGTGTTCCAGACGCTACAAAACAATTTCCCCATAGGGATAATCTACTCTTAATCCAACCTAATCTCATTGTATCTAACCTAATCTACTAACACCTAATCTGCACTATTGTGGTGCATTACATCATAGAGCAGAGCAACGGCAGCATTTTGAACCGGCATGTTGAGATGTTTGCAGTGAATCTGCAGAATTGTTGTGCCAAAGCAAAATGTCGGCCACCTATAGAGCCATGAGCGCTGTGACAGGCTGAGAGACCTCAACAGATGGTAACAGAGAGAGAGAGAGAGAGAGATGGCAAGGCTAGTGGATATACACCCCGGGTTGGTTTCACAGACCTACAAATAAACATCTTCCTAAAAATACTTTTCAACTTGCTCGACTCCAACTTCTCTCCCTCCCTGCCTTCATCTCTTGCTTTCTTTCTCTCTTTTCTGCAGTCAGGTCGAACACTTCCTCCCGCCGCCATTCGTGAAACATCCCTTTCGTCTGTTCCGTGGCACACTTTGTCTTTTTTTACCCCCTATTTCTTTGTGTATTAGTAGTCTCTCCTTTTTCTGTCTGATGCACCTGTCAATCGTTTGAATGTAAGACGATATAATAGGCCTTGAGAAACCTCGCACAGCCAACGGGCAGCACGCCCCTCACTTTAGTCTTCACCTCTCCACCTCCCAGGAGAATAAGTCATCATATTCCATTGCTCTTCTCGGCATGTAAAATCTAGCTTAAGGAGGTGATATCAGCCCATAAATATAGCCAGTGCATCATTTTGCTATGTAATGAATATGAAAGGAAATCTTCGCACCACCACTCTTCTATCCTTGATATTTCAGTGGAAAAAGCAGCTCACCACTTGGCGCTGTCGTAAAGTGTTTGTCAACACACAATTTGATACTGGACATTAGAAATAGTGTGTGCTTGAGTGTATGTCTGAATTGTACATCTTGACACATTGGTTTATATTTATCATCAAGCAGCTCATGTAGATTGCGAGCTAAATGATTCATGGCTTGGTTTGGACCAGGATTGTTATTTAATAGGAGTTGGCAAAAATCGTGTTAGATATTGCATCTAGCAAACCGCATCGGAAGGAATGAGATACGAAAGGACAGAGTGATGAGATTTGGCTGCCTCTTGTCTTGGCGGGATTCTTTCCCCAAAGCAACTGTACTCCTTCAGTAAGAAGGGCTGGGTTTGTCAGTTTAAGTCTGCAAACAGGCCGGTTCAGAACAGAAGTAGATATCTCCATGAACTCCCAAAGCCCATTGATGTCTGCCTCACCCACACGCTGCGCTGTCGGCTTAGAGAGCTCCTATTCGATTCTACAAAAAGTAGTGATCTTTATAAAGGGGATCAATAGCTGTTTACAGATTAACTCTCACTTCAGTGGACTGCACTCACGAGACCATCTGTAATGCTCAACACGTGGCTATAACTTGTAAAGAAGTTTATTATAGTTGAAGGATGGCTGCTGGTGCACAGTGCTGTAGACACTTCATGAAATAACTTGCATCCATGTGTTGTAGTTTGGCGACTTTTGTATTTTATTGAAGTTTTATAGAAAATCTCAATCCATCAAAACGTTTACCACTGTGGCTGAAGTCGTGTTCAGTTTCACATAGTTTAAGAGTTCAGCTGCTGGCTGAATAACTGCACGGCTGGCTGCCTCGTGAAGCATATGCCATCAACAACCAATAATTAGCCATTTCATAGGGTTATTTATCAACACGCTTATGGGGCTCAGCTGACCTATAACCCTCACGGTGAATGCGGAGTACAAATGTGTTTTTTGTCCATTGTCAAACACTGCTTGAGTTTCTCCAAATTCAAGCTGCCACTTTCACGTCAAAATGTGAAAAGCCCTCTCTAGAACCAGTGTTTGGTTTGGGCTACTGTAGAAATATGGAGCATGGTGGACTCCATAAGGAGGCGCTTCATATGTAGATATGAAGAGCTCATTCTAAGCTAATGAAAACGCAACGATTCTTAGTTTCAGGTGTTTATACGCAAATGAAAACATAATAATGTTTGTCAATATTTCCTCCTAAATCCTTCACACTGGTCCTTTAACTTTGTAAGCAAATTGATATTGTGATACTTATTACAACCTTTATATGTAGGGATATTAACTAAAGCAGTCAACTCAAATGTTGATATGAGAATTTTGTCAAGATATAATGAAATGTAGAGATAAAATATCGACTCGCCAACGAATGTGACAGATGCGTCAGTCTTTGGGTCATTTGGGCCTAATTATCAACATTTATTGTCAGGATTAACAGTCGTGCATCCTGATTCTGTAAAAAAAACAACACTTGCATTCAATTCCACACTGTTTTATTCCACGGGGTGTAAAATGAATGAAGTGGCCAAAAGACTGATCATCGTCAGGTTCAAGTGTTATAAAGTTACATTCAGTAATGGGATATTTATCTACTCCACCTGATGTAATGTCCGTCGGTGTGGGCGAGGAGAGATCTTAGGGTGCTGTGTAATCAAATCTATTCTTGTCTAATCTAATTTTGCACTTTAACAGCTCAGCCAGTAGTGCAGCAACCAGACGGGGTCATCGATCCTCACCTACCTGATGTTTCGCGACACAATACTGCTCTTTTCAGGGAATACACGAGCAGATGTACATCGAGGGGTAGCTTTGTGATCATTTCTAGATGATATCTATATGTAAGTGTAGCCTGTGGACATTTTCTTCATAAATACATGAGGAATCTGTTCAAACAAGACTCTTATCTGAGATGGGATGCATTCATCCAGGTCTCTTTTCATTTATTTATTTTATTTATTTCACTAAGTGTAAGGGACAGCTCAGAGACATCACTGCCCGGGCTGCATTATCGAATCTCAACATGCAACTTGGCATCTTAGATTTCCCTCCCATGATTCATTCTGTCAGGGTCATGTGATCCCAGTGCAGGAACAGTTACCCTGTCGAGCTGGTTTCAGGACCTCTCAGCATATTTTCACTTACCAGACCAGTGGAGCACACAGAGGGGCTAAAATGTGGGATTTGATATTTATAAATACAGCACTTACAGGTGGAAGGACATAAAGCGTGTGTTGCAAAGTAGTTAAGATGCCCCTTTGAAATGATGTTAGATTGAGGCGAAAAGACAAGGGGAAAAGCCTCCTAAGAATATATTTGACTGCTCTTACACTTTATCTATGAAACATAATTGAACTATGACTAAACTAGAATATTCTATGAATCACTTTCATAAAATCCCAGTGTTTTAACATTAGATCACCAGTCTAGTGAGTTTGCATTAATACAACTAAATAGTCAAGGGGACTTGCATTTAATATCTTTTTGAAACTATTTTCTAACCACACAATGAGCCCGTCACAAGTCCCCCAAGTTTGATCCCAGGTGAACTGTGTCCAAATAATAGCATTAATTAGTGGCGTGCACTGTATCTGCGTTGAGCGATGCATGTCGAGAGTAGGTGTACCGAGGGTTAAACATAAGTGGAGAGGTGAGAGAACTTGCAGTCAGATCAAATAGCAGTTGCTATTCCAGAAGCTGTGCCCATGTAGGGAGGCTTCTATAAACTGCTTTAGTGCCGGCGCAGGAGCCCTGGGAGGCTGTAGGAAGGGCTGAGGTGTGTGTGTGTGTGTGTGTGTGTGTGTGTGTGTGTGTGTGTGAGAGAGTGTGCATATCTGTGACATATTATTCTGTATTTAATTAGCGGTAAAGTGTGTTTCCGTTGAGTTTTTGTCGTTGATTTCTTATTTAGATTGGGACACAGTTTGAAGACAGAAAAGTTCTTGCAGAGTGTTGTAATGGCGAGAGCCGACACGCGATACAACCGCGGTGTCAGAATCCTCCGGGTGAAAGTAGAAATGACGATTGATGGGCTTGTGAGAGCAGATCTGATCAGAGCAATCCTGCGGGTCTGTAAATAGAATAAAAGGTTTGATTAGTTAGAGAAAATTGCGTGGTTGACAGGGGTGTTACTTCCATTACAGTTATATCTGCAGTTTAGTGTTTGTGCAGACAAACACAAAGATAACGTGTTGTCAGTAAATGAATCTGTTTGAGTTTATGCTGTACAAAGCTGCAACCATCCCAGTCTTACTTAGTATTATTCTTTAGGCTCAGTGCTGCTGTTGAAAATGGAGACTTGTTTATGAGGAAGCAGAAAGCCACAAGCTGCCAAGTGTATGACCTCAGTAACAAATGACACACAGAGGATACATGGCCAAACACCTACAAAATGTCACCTAAGGTCCTTTTAGTGTCAGACTCCAACGCTGCATTTATGTCGCCCGCTTAGTTTCCTGTAGTAATAACACAAACTGTTCACTGAACCTGTCTTTATGAAAGAAAAAGAATCAAATAAGCTCATGATGTTGGGGCTGAATGCTGGCCGCATGCAGTGGATATTTATAGGCAGGTGGTAGCAGAAGTTACAGTCGTCAGTTGGACGTCTGCTGAGATGATGGGTCTCCTATAATAGGATTGAGGTCATGAAGATAACATTATGTACTTTATAATGGCTGAAAAGGCTGCTGTCGCTCCACTATCAGAGTGCCATAATCTTTGACTTTATTTAACCTTGAGACAGAACTTTATGTACCATAGTTAATAGGAGCATTTAAACAAACCACGTTCCTGTTTGGATTTTGATCAGTGGATGTACGACAGAGGCCGTTATTCTAGTCCGAGCTGTTTCATGCGGAGGGAAAGATGTTTATTAGCTGTTGCATGCTTTAGGTGTTAACAGCTTTGTGCTAGAAGCTAAACGAGGACTTCCTGGACTTCCTGAACGACGAGGCGAACAGCAGCTTCACAACGTACAGATAACACAATTAAGTCAGAGTTGTAAGATTAAATTAAATAACCTCTTTGTGGTTATCTAATGTAGGCGGAATTAGAATCACAAGGTCGACAGTGACTTGCTCTTTCGGGCTAAATGAATGCTGGGAAATGTAGCTGGGTTGCATGTTCCTAAAGACAGCCTTACATCGGTTTCACACATACTGTTGGCACTCATGATCAAGGCTCCTGTTAAAACGGAATCGGCTGACTTGAGATCTGCCTGCACAGTTTTGCCTCTTATTTCAGAGAAAGAACTTGCCTACTGAAATTAGACACCCCCCCCCCCCCCCCCTCCCCAACCCGTCCTCCTCCTCAGGCCAGCCGCACTGTCATAAATCCTCCGCAACCACTTACACCAATTTATGTCTCTCGTGTCAGTCTCCTAGTTCAGAGCTCATTGAATGACAAAAGACTCGGCATGCTGCTGCCATCAACCATGAACCTGTGCACTCACCTTTATTCTCCACTATCGATCACGCAGTCAATCAATCTGTTGACTTGTGTAACAAGAAAGAGGGTGATGGCAGTATTAAAGTGAACAATGAAAGATAAGGATGCCCTGTGTGTGTGCAGTGCAAGCAGAAAGTCAGGGTTATTATATACGACCTCACTGAAAATTGGAAGTCACAGTGGCATGAAGAATTACTTTTGACCTTGTTGGCTAGTTTTCCATGTCATCATACATAACAGTATATCAAAAATAGTATGTTCTTGTTTCTTCCCATCAAAATCGATAGATCTTTCATAAAGATGGCGTATTTCTATCCATGCTAGCAGAGTGGATTTAGGGAAGGCAATGTCAGTCTGAACCCCTTTTCCTCTGGTGCCACCATGACTTTGACATTTATGGTTTTGAGAGAATTGTGTCAACAACTGTAGGATGGACTGTCTTGCAATAATGTCAACATTTTAGTTTGATTTATAACCAAATACCTTCAGAACTAATGACTCTGTCTCATCACAACTTGTTTAGTACCAATTGGCAAAGGTTAGCATGCTAATACGCTAAGATGTTGAACATCTTACACCTGCGAAACATCAGCATGTTAGCATTGTCATTGCGAGCATGTTAGCAAGCTGCTGTTAGCATTTAGCTCAGCCTAACGGAGATGCTAGCATATCAATAACTTCCGCCGTTACATCATTACGTAGCTAAGTGTAAGTGCAGTCGGATTCTCTTAGCACTACGATTGTCTTTTCTGAAACACTTATGAATTCTCTTTCACATCTTTCCTTGACCTCATGACATTTTCCATTCATTTGAATTCATCCTCCCCAAAAGAAAATGCCACTTCATTCATTATAATAGTTGTTTTCTGCAATAATTGCCCTGGCCTTGACTTCTTGCCGCCGTAAAAAAACTAACTGATTCAAAGACATGCCACCGTGTTCCTGCTTTTCAATTGCCGTCAGCATTTCTGGCACTACTGGCAATTGGAACACCTGCACATGGAGAGGGTGCCGGAGGAGCACATTGTTAAGTTTTGGCTTGCGTTTCTGGCTGGCATCATTAATCTGGAAGCACAGCAACCTGGAAGCATGTGGCAGTGGAACACATTGTGAGGCAGCATAATGGAGCAGAGCAGGACACAATGTTTCCCCAAACTCGGCTGAAGCAATTAATATGGCGAAGACGCAGACAGATGGTTGTGTCAAAACAAGTGACTGACTGAACCAAGTTAGCTCTCCGTTGCTGTGAGCTGTTCAGCTGCGGACAGAAAGTAAATTGAGTACCTGGGTTGTAGATAATGCGCTACAGAAGTGTCAGTACCTGTGTGTCCATGTGGCACAAGTTGTTTTGTTTTTGTCATAACCTGCAGTAAGCAGAAGCGCGGTGACACTCCTGTGTGTGTGTGAGTGTGTGTAGCTCTGCTATGTCATAGAGTTGTTCACATTAAAATGCGTCAGGTGTTGTTGTAGCACAGGGATGTGAGGTGTGTAAACACAGCATGGCATTGTGGATATGGGTTTCAGAAATGAGCCTAATATTATATTCTGTTTGAACAAAACTCATCCTTAAATCTTTAAAAACATTAGCATTGTTCTCACTGTGAGTCTTTCATCACCTGCTCCACCTGTTCTCTCACCAGCTGTCATCCCTTGTGCCTACAGTATATCTCACTGGCATCTGGCACAGGGTTGCTGCACACATGCACACACGCTTTCACGATAAGAGGTGTCCTAGGCCTTTTATCCTCTAAACAAGGACATAAATCCACTGGGTTTGGACTCGTGCCTTGCATTGCAGGCCGGCAGTGGCCCTGTTGTCAGCAGGGTCTCTGGGATATTAGCCCGTTAATCCTCCATAGAGAAGAGGTGGAAAGGAAGGCTGATCAATTGGTGTTGGGGATTTATTCACTCACAGTTCAACCTGCTGAGCATGTAACTTGAAACTTCATATAATATTCACAAAGATTAAGAGGAAGCGTCTTTCTATATTATCTGATCTGACTGTGAGAAGAAGTTGCCCGATTTCCTGTTTTCTTAGTTTCTTCCTCCTTTCATAGGATGACATGTTTTTAAAACATTGAATGCCTTTATTAATTGACCCAAATAGAAATATCCCTGTCAGTTCAGTTGCATGTCATGCTATGCTCGTGCAGTATTTCTTTAATTTAGCTGATGACCTTTGCATGTGCTTCCTCCTGTTAATAGCGAAGAGTATCTTTTTCAGTGTCGCAATTTCTAAGAATAAGTTAGTCTCCGAGCGTACCATAGTTCTCAAGTTTTTGCACCATAATCTTTATTTTACACTTTCTTCTGCCGGTTTTTACACTTACAGACATTTGTAGGTTTCATTATAAGTCACTACAAAACCCTCTTTGTAAAACTGGAAATAAATCTCTGCTGGTTTTTAAAAAATACAAATGAATCCAAGCAAGGAATCTTTTGTCTACTCTCAACTCTTCTGATTATCTAGGAGTTGGGAGTACTCCAACCAAAAACTGATTTTCCATTCCCAGATTGTTTTAACTAGAATTGGTAAAACTATCCAGTATTAACAATAAAAAAACAAAGACCATCGTTTCTATCTTGGCAAACATCGCACAGGATTCAGTGGTTGGACACCACTGACCTTAGTTGACTCATAACTTTATATAGAAAACCACAATGTACAGATACGACGTCACCAAATCTATTTCTGGAGTATAAGAGGAAGTCGGAAGTTGCAGTTCCTTGGCGTTATAGTTGTTTAGATGTTACGGGTGGATTAGAGGTGACGGGGCAGGAGAGTTCAGGTTGGTGTGTTCAGGTGTGTGTCGGGGGATGTCGGGGGTATCGCCTCTTGGGTCATTGTCCCAAAACCTTCCTGTGGCACCTACGTTCAAGGCTTCAGGTCTGTTTGAGGGGTGGGGGTATTTAAAGGGCACAAGGAGGAGGAGTTGGGGTGGGGCTAAATATCGTCTCCACCTGTCGCGTGTTGTAACTCCTCTCCCTTCACGACGCTCCCTTTATCGGCTGTTGAAACTTGGTGGAGGAATTCAGGGCGATTGTTTTTTTACAAGAGACCCCTGACGCATGAAAGTGAAAAACAAACGTGATATGTTATCTGAGAACTGAGAGCTGCCAATAAATGTCTGGTCCAGAAATCTTGTTTACTTATTCAGAAGGTTCCTGATTTTATTTGACACAATTTTAGACTTTTGTTTTCAGACATTTAGCATTTAAAAAGTGTTTTATAGAAAAACATCTTTCTTGAAGGAAGGTATCAAACAAAGTATTGCATCAGTACTAAAACTCCAGCATTGTACCCACACTAGTACCAACATCTTTTAAATGTACTCGGTCCGAGTTGTGTTTTTCTCTCGTTCCCACAATTAGTTTTTTATTGGTTCTTGCTCTGAGGTGACAGGTGTTTGTAGGCGGCGTTGTTTGTCCGCTCAGAGCTAATCTGGCTTTACGGCGGCTGTTGAATCTGAATCTAGTGTTATGCTTGAGGATTTAAATAAGTGCTGTCACAGTGTTGGTTTCCAGAAACATGTCAGCCGTTAAGTGTATTTTTGAAACATTAGCTGTTATTTGCAATTTTGTTGACGACCTCTTTTTGTGGAAGCCTCTGATTCTTTTGTAGATGTTTGAGCTCAGCAGCCCTGACAGATGAGCAAATTATGCTCTTTTCCTGCTGACAGATGAACAGAGTCTGTTTTTCTTCCACTCTGTTAGCTCTGTTCAGTTCATAGCGTCCCACTCTGACTTTGAGCCAATGACGAGGGGACTTTGGATGTCAGCCAGCGATGTAAATGACGCTAAAAGAGTGAGAATTTGCAGCATTTTATAAGAATCTGGAACAACAAACCATACGTGAAGCTTGTCTTCTCTTCTTAAGTTATAAATTGCTTTATTGGTAAAAGAACCAATACTATTATTAAACGTAAAACAAACAAACAAGTGTCATCTTCTTCAAAATGGATCCTTATTGCTTTAAAATAAATCCTGTCACTGAGATGAGCAGGGACAACAGAGAGCCCTTCTTGTTTCATGTCTGTTTTTAATAACTACTGACCTGTGCTTTGTTGACTTTGGGAGCTGCAGTTTTTTCTCATTGTGGGGGAAGGGTGCACATTTCACTGCACACACTTATTGCTTTCAGACACACGGGGGGACTGAAGTTGCGTTAGTACAACATCCTGGAACTATTATTACAATGTGGTTTCAGAGTTTAGAGCTATAACTTAGTTGAATTGGGTTAGGAGATGTGTGTGAGTCGTATGTGTTGAGAGTAAGCTTATAGTTTCATATGCATTATTCATACTCGCTGCAGTATTTGGTATTATTTCAGGTCCCAACCCCCTCTTTGTGACATGTGATAACTGAAAAAGACACAGCTTTGTTTCTTTTTGTCACTATTACAATTTATAGAAGTACCCTTGAAAAGCTTTTTGTGTGTGTGTGTGTGTGTGTGTGTGTGTGTGTGTGTGTGTGTGTGTGTGTGTGTGTGTGTGTGTGTGTGTGTGTGTGTGTGTGTGTGTGTGTGTGTGTGTGTGTGTGTTGTGTGTGTGTGTGTGTGTGTGTGTCCTCATGCACACAAACACAGTGACCTTTATAAATAAAAGAGCACAGTGTTTTTTACGTGCTGCTATTAATGTGTACACTGTGAGTGCATGTGAGTGGGCCGTGATTTTTTTATGTGGCATCCGTAGATGTGAGACTTTCTGAACAGGTGTGTGTGTGTGTGTGTGTGTGTGTGTGAGACATAGGTAGCTGTAGTCAACCATGTCACCCTTGCAGGCGGACTATTTTTCCACCGGCATTGAGACATAAATACCTGCGTTATGTTGAGTTAAGGCACACACATATATATATATATATATATATATATATACTGGCTGTAAGATATACAATAGCCGCTCATTCATAGCGACGCATCAACAAATATTTTACATCTAGATATACAATGTGTTGTTGTGGGTGTTATCACTATACAAAAAAAGTAGGCTTAATATAATGAAACAAAAGGGGCAAAATAAAAAGGAAACAGAATACCTCTGTTTATCTAAAGTGCTGCATCAGGACTTTCATTTAAAATAACGACTTGAAAAAAGGAGGTTATGAGCTTAATGTAAAGAGCTGCAATAAAAGTGTCTCAGTCCATCAAGGGCTCACAAGACGATTCCCTCGGATGATAGCGGCTTCATAAAACAAATGACAAAAGATTTTTTTTAAGTGCATTTGTGCGCCGTGTACTTCCGAGCGAGCCCTTTTTAAAAAGCTTTATTGTTTTCTGCGTCACTCTTTCACGCCGAACAGCTCACTACAGCAGCTTTGTGTCGAGCGTGCATCAAATCTTGAACCACTTGGGAACAAAGCTCCCCAGAGATGATGGAGAACTGTAGATGGATACGTGTAGACGCTGTTCCCTGTAAGACAGATCTGTATGCAGCTTTTCCTTCCAGACAAACACTACAGCAGCAGATTTCCTTAAGTAGAGCGCCCGTCTCTGATTTGAAGGTGCTAATTAGGGAAATCAGCTACTGAAGACTTGTGTAATTACATCTGCACACTCGTCTATGGCAAAAGACTGGACGCCAGTGAGTAGAATAGCAAAGAGGTTCAGTCTAAATTTAGACCGCCCTGCAGGTTTATTTAATTACCCACCTAATTAGCAGAATTGTAAAGATTTTTTCTGTGTCGAAGGATTGTCTGAGACGGAGACACTGAGCTCTGCAAGTGTGAAGAGCACCTCGACATAGCAGGAGTAACACTCACCCCGGCTAATCATCAGGTCAGCCACAGCTGTGTGTTAACAGCGTGTGTGTTGTGTGTTGGACTGGCACCAGAGAGGGCGGGGGTACATACCTGTAACATAACAGCAAGACGAGAAGATGGTCAACTGCAGGAGGCCATTTTGTGTCTTCCCACTGTACTGAGAGTGGTGACGGGAAAACACAATATAATCCGATGAGCCATGTGAACTAAACTACAAATGTTCCTGACGTGGTGGCACCTCGTGATTAATCGTGATTCCAAAACAACAACTACAATTGAGTAGAATAGAAAAAGTTTTAAAAAGTCATAGCTGTTTTAGGAAGAACAAAAGGTTTTATTTCGATCTGGGTAGCATGATGTTGTTCCCAATCCTGCCAACATTTTAAAACCACAATGACTTGTATGTATAACACCTGGATATTCCATTTATATTCTTTTCTAAGAGTAAAATAAACGGGATAATTGTCCATTAAAATCAGATCACAAGGCACTTTGGAAGAACTCCCTGGCTCCCTCCCATATTAAGATATTATAGTTTCTACTTTAACCAAACTACATCAGGGCTTTGCTGAGACAAACTATGAAGTGCAGATATTGAACAGGTCTGTTCAGAAAATGTATTCTGCTCACGGCTTCCCCTCTGAGGCCAGCAGGCGTAACTCCAGGCAGCGCTGTGGTTACATCAGCTCTCTGATGGACAGCCCAGCTAGCTGACATTATTAAGAGCTCTGAGCCTGTTCAGATGTGTGTGTGTGTGTGTGTGTGTGAACGTCTCTGTATGTGCGTGTCAGCTGTATTGAGGGTCAGCAGCCCTGATTCCCCTTGGGGGGGCGTAGTTATGACAGGCATTCAGCTGGGCCACCATGACCTCATTTTACAAGAAGGACCTGTAAAAAGGCCGAGCTGAGCCAGGCCAGACCGACAGGTGTGGAAAGACAGAGGAGGCAGGGCGGGGGGGGGGGGGGTGACTTCATGCCAGTGGACTCTGTCGACCACCCCAGGCTTTTAAAACAAACCCATGGGATGTGCTAATAGAGCATTACATGCAGAGGACGAGAACTAAAAGCTTAAGCTATCCTAGGTATGGCAGATAATTGTTTAGTGTGCTTCATCCTGCGGTGCTCCGTTCAGCATATTGGATTTAATGAATTCTGGATTGTGTTTGTATCTCCAGCGTTATTAGGTTAAGTGAATCCTTGATTTCGATTTACCGCCAGTTTAGTTCCTAACAGCCCTCCTTTGATGTTTCACCCCACTCATCGTACACACACTTTCTCGGGTTATTATTTTATACATAGTCGTATTCTTCAATCCATTCCTTCCTCCCCTTCTTTTCCTCCTCCTCCTCTTCTCTCTCTCCATCTTGGACTCTTACAGTTCACCTCAGGAATCCTGCCTTCTCAGCTGTCCGGTGGTGTCCCATAGCAAACCGATTTAGCCTCTGCCGCCCCCTCGTCCAGCCCCACTTTTCAGTATTTTCTCCCCCCCCGCTTCTACCTAATTTAGCCCCCACTCAGCCCCTGCCTCGTGTTCCTTGGGCTCCCTACCTCCTTCCTACACCTTCTCGTCTCCTCGCCGACTTGGCCTTGTAGCCTGTGTGTGCTGGATTAGGAGCCTGTCTAAATTTGGTCATGCATGGCAAAGGAGACAAGCACCTGCTGGGACCCCGGCTGGTTGGACAGGCGGCCTCTTCTTCTCTCCAGACCCTTACATCAAATTACACCAGGGCCTGGGCATTCCTGTCACTCCTCCCACTTCTCCACTTCGCTGCCTCTCTCTTTCTCTTCCTGCAAGTGTCTTTCTCTGGCCTTCAAATTCTGAAATCCGGTTTTAATCGAGTAATGTTTTACAGGCGGGACGTTGTATTTTCATACTGTTGTGGAGATTTTGAGCAAAGTGTGTGGAAGATAAAAACAACTCAACAAAGTTTATAAGGTTGAGAGGGGGAGGAGGTGGCGAACGAAGGGAGAGCATAGGAAATATTACTAAATAAATGTACAATAATACAAATAGTTACCTCAATGCTTGTATTTATTGTTCTCCATCGCTTCTCTGCAAATGTTAATACAAAGAAGGCCGGTCGAGATTACATAACCAGAGCACCTGCAGCTCTTCTGCAACTCCAGATGCTTAACAGTATTACTTAGTTGCTTCACATTGAACATGATATATATATAACAACATATATATGGTACTTTTAACCCCCATCTCTTTTCTCTGTCTCTGGTGCTTTGCATCTTTGTCCACCGCTGCAGATCTACACTCACACTTGACTGCAGGCGGACAGACACGGAAGCACACACAGATATAACAATGCAACCACATACTGCACATGGTCATGTACACTTTGTTTGAAATGTTCTCGCTGTAATGGATAAATGTATGCTCTCACCTACAGAGCACAAACTGTGTTCCATTTCTAATTTATACATCTCTCTCTGTCTCTGTCTCTCTCTCTGTCTCTGTCTCTGTCTCTGTCTCTCTCTCTCTCTCTCTGTCTCTGTCTCTCTCTCTCTGTCTCTCTCTCTCTGTCTCTGTCTCTCTCTCTCTGTCTCTCTCTCTCTCTCTCTGTCTCTGTCTCTGTCTCTCTGTCTCTCTCTCTCTCTCTCTGTCTCTGTCTCTCTCTCTCTCTCTCTCTCTCTCTCTCTCTCTCTCTCCTCACTCCGCCCACACCATCATCTGTAGTTAGTTATTCAGCTCATGTACTTATTCTGCTTCTACGCCCACACATCCTCCAAACCCTGGCAAAGTTTTGGCTCTACAGTAGCAGCCCTTACACACACTCGCTCTCTCGAATATGAACACACACACATCCCATATTCACATTTGAAGCTAAACACCATGAAAGCCTCTCAAAATACCATTCAGAGATTGATTGAATGGCCTGATGGAACCAATTGAATTGTCCCTGACGTGCACGACCGACGCCATTAGGCAATTTTCCAGACAGACCGAAAGCAAGCACTCAGCGGATGAGAGCCATTTACATCACTGTCTGCTTTCTGCCCATTACGCACAGCAGCAGCACCTAATGAACAGTTTGGTTTCTACAATGACAGATCTGCCTTTGGATAGACGCAGCAGCGACTGTAGCACACACAACGCAGCATTAGGACCAAATATATCAGGCTTTATCACGCTATACTTGAATGACTAAAACCAGTTAATTAGTACGACGTCAATAGCAACAAATAATATAATAGGAAACATTGTTGCTCCGATGACGATTCTTGCGTGAATTGGCACATCATATCGCAAAATGTGTCAGAAATAAAACATGCCAAAAACAACGATGCTGGATTAATGAGCCGTAATTGATGTCATATTGTCCTTGTGTGATCTTCAAGTTTGAGTTACCAAAACATTAAATCCAATGAAAAATAACGCACTAACCCATTTGTCAAGTTCCTGTTGATCTTGTTAAACAAATGTTAGTGTTTTTGTAATCCTCTAGTGATCAGCCTACGCATGTGGCAGAGGCATAGGAAGCATTCCAGAAAGATAATGAACATGCAAAATAATATTATAAACCAGAAGTCAGGTTGAACGTGTGCAGGACGGTTGAGTCAACAGTCAAACCGACAGAAACGTGTGCGCGTGCGCTCTCACAGCGACGATAAGGTCACAGATTGAAGTGGACAGTTCAGGCCTCGCTAAGCAGTTTCGACCCTGCTCTGAAAAGGGAAAAGCTGTGTGTGTATACGTGTGTGTGTGTGTGTGTGTGTTACAGTGGCAGGTATAGTTGTCTGTGAATGTATTAGTCAGACAGTCAGACGGGCGACAGTGTAACCCTCTCGATCTTCTCTCTCTCAGACCTTCACAGCTTGGTGTAACTCCCACTTGAGGAAGGCCGGGACACAGATTGAGAACATTGAAGAGGATTTCAGAAATGGCCTCAAACTCATGCTGCTGCTGGAGGTCATATCAGGTGGATCTCATCAACCCACACACACACACTCACTTTTGTCATCTACTTACTGAGTCATTGTGTATTCACCTGTGATATAAAGCTTGGAAACTCCTCAGATCAGGTATTTGCTCCTTTTTTTTTAACTGATCTTTGATGAGAAGAGATTTTCATGAGCTGACACGGTTGCTTTATTGTTGAGCAACATACTCCAGATGTACCGAAGGACAAACCGTGAGTGTAATGGTTCAGGCTTTAACTAATGATTCTTTTCATTATCGATTCGTCCGCAAAAGATTTCCTCGGTTAACTGATCACTTAAGATTCTCCTCATTTGAGAAGCTGTTTGATTGACACGTTGAATAATCGCGTCGGCTGTAGTTAATAATTGCTTTTCCTTCCCCTTCAGGTGAGAGGCTGCCCAAACCCGACAAAGGCAAGATGCGTTTCCACAAGATCGCCAACGTGAATAAAGCTCTGGACTACATCTGCAGCAAGGGGGTGAAGCTGGTGTCCATCGGTGCTGAGGGTGAGTCTTTATCACTGTCCTCCCTCTGCTTCCTGTTTTCATCTCTTTTAATTAACATACCAAGGTCGCACCGTATTTGCATTTGTTTGACCCGAGTGTGCGCACCAGATGGCTGGTGAAGGTCACAGCATCCGGAGAATGGGTGACAGGAAGCGACGACACTTTAATGTACTCTAGGTGACCGCACTTTTATTGGAAACATAATTCAACTGATTAAAAGAAAGTGGTATTAATGTTAACTTTAATGATTAAATCAGATTAAACCGTAGGAAACACGCTACAGACAGCATGGAGATACGTTAGTGAGAGCTGAGGAGACACATGAACAGTAATAATAATATTCTGAGCAGTGAAAATGTTCCACTTTGACATTTAAATTAAAATGTATTTTAGATTTGATCTGTTTAGAGCTCGACTCTCCAAAGTTTTCACCCCGCTGAGTTTAGTCAGTTTAGCGTCGGACTTGGAAAACATTCACATCGCAGCACTTCAGAGGCAGTTAGTCAATTTTCATGTGACTTTATTCTACTTGCATCTTCTTCTCTCTAATTGCAGTAGAGATTCCCTTTGAGCCCTCAGGCCGCGTGGAATTCAATTAGTCTCAACAGCGATAGCCTCGAGGCGAACAGTTCAACGTGTTTCACTCGCAGACTTCTAACCTCGCAGAGTCGCAACTGAGAGTCTTTTACATCTGTTTCAAAATGCCACCATTAATCATTTGTGTGTGTTTTTGCAGAAATTGTTGACGGTAATGGGAAGATGACCCTTGGTATGATCTGGACCATCATCCTGCGCTTCGCCATCCAGGACATCTCTGTGGAAGGTGTGTGTGTGTGTGTGTGTGACTCATTTAACATTAAAAACAACTGAAAGTCCTTTATGTTCAAAGGAACCGGTCGTTTTTATGTTTTAATTAAACAAACAACGTATCATTTGTTAATTTCTGAGCGTCACAGGTGCCGGTAGAAGTTTCCAGACCTTATGCTAAGCTAACACACCATGAATACTTGTGTCTCGCCCCTCAAACATCACAGGATCACGTTCACATCATACACACTTTGCTGTAGAGTTTGCAGTAAATGATGATCCTTCATGTCGTCAGGCAGGACAGCCATGCACAATACATTCTTGTTTATAAAGGCACAGACCTCGTTCACCCCCCCCTTTGACCCTCACCTCCATCTTCTCTCTCGCCTCTTATTGCTCCTGCTGCTCAATATCTTCCGTCATGCGTCGCCATGAACCTCCTCACCTCTCTTAACGCCTCTTCTCTCCACTAGTGCAGCAAAACAATATCTGCACCATCTTGACTTTGTGTGTTTACCGTAAACACAAACACAACAAACTGATCCTCCTCTTTTCACACCAGATCTAGACCCATGTAGGTTTCTTTGCATTATTTAGTCACTTTCCCCCCCATTACATGCACACCTCCGAAGGTACTGCCTCCTTTGTTTTTGATGATAATACTTGAATAAAATCCAGTTGTATTTCTTTCATCTGTGCTTCAATGCTCACCATGCCCCTCCCTTTACTTCTCCCAGAGACCTCTGCTAAGGAGGGTTTGCTGCTGTGGTGCCAGAGGAAGACTGCCCCCTACAGGAACGTCAACGTGCAGAACTTCCACATCAGGTGGGTCTACAACGCCGAACTGTGTCACTAACGGGGAACTGCAAGCATCTTTTGAGTTTTTCTTGAATTTCAATGTTTCACCAACTCTTTGTAACATCTCCACCTTACCTTCAACACACTTCCTTCTCCTGCTGTTTCCTTCTTCATCCTCCTTCCTTTATTCTTCCCCACTTCTCCTTCATGTGGTCCTCCTGCTCTTCTCGTGGCTCAGTTGGAAGGACGGCCTGGCTCTGTGCGCTCTCATCCACAGACACAGACCTGACCTCATTGACTACTCCAAACTGAGAAAGGTGCCCTGTCCTCTTTCCTCTGTTGATCCTTTATTTCCTTCTTCTGAATTAGGACGATCGACACGCAGCAGTCTTCTTGAATCTGTTCATAGATAGTTCATCTTTTATTTCACTACTCGTGTTCTCTGCGCTACGATCAGTGTCTGCAAGATATGCGATAATACAAACCCAGTGTTGCGACATCAAATCTTGCACATGTGATGCAAAAGATTTTAAATGTAAACGTTGATACCAGTATGATTATATTATCGCTGTTTAATATTTTGATCTGAAAATGTGAATACTTTAAATGAATCATTGACAAAAGCTCCTTTTCACTGTGGTCAAAGAGCGAAGCACACACACATCCTCCATGTGCGAGTCTGACGGTAATTGTGTCTCCCTGTAGGACGACCCTATTAGTAACCTGAACACCGCTTTCGAGGTGGCCGAGAAGTTCCTGGACATCCCCAAGATGCTTGACGCTGAAGGTGAGGCTGCAGGGACACACACACACACACACACACGACCTCCACTGCAGCAAATGATAGAAAGGAGGACAGTAAATCACAATGTTCTTTATTTAATGGTCGCAAAAAAAGCTAAAGAGCTTTTTAATATTTTAATATCATTTTCCTCCCTCAGATATTGTGAACACACCTAAACCCGACGAGAAGGCCATCATGACCTACGTGTCTTGCTTCTACCACGCCTTCGCTGGCGCTGAGCAGGTCAGTTGATGTTTTACTTTCATGTTGTATTTTTATTCTACAGTTGAAGATTTAAAAAGCCTCTTTGGGTCCCGGAAATGTACTACTACTACTCGAGGTAGTACGTGCATATTAATTGTTGTTACTCTCTGCCTCCCTCAGGCTGAGACAGCTGCCAACCGTATCTGCAAGGTGCTCGCCGTCAACCAGGAGAATGAGAAACTGATGGAGGAGTACGAGAAGCTGGCCAGCGAGGTGAGAAACCGCTGCAACCAAATACTCCCACTCCCAGTCTGTCCTGCACATCCTCCTCTGCAACTGCACATTGATGTTCCACCGCGTTCAACTCGCTGCTCTTCTCTAAAGTTTCTGATGCTCGTGCGCAGGACTTTACATGACACGGCAGAGAAACTTTCAAAGAGCAGCAGAGAACAATATACAGAAATATAATGTGTGTGCAGTTTATCAATATATATAACCTGGCACATCTGTTACTTGTGATGATATTACAGTAAAGCACAACTATAGTATTAAAACAAAGTGATACAGTTATCAGATAGTAGATTGTAAGAACATTGATATACAGGATATGAAACTTATAATCTTCACACTTCGCTTCCTTCTGTAGCTGCTTGAGTGGATCCGCCGCACCATCCCCTGGCTGGAGAACCGCGCGGTGGAGCAGACCATGCGTTCCATGCAGCAGAAGCTGGAGGATTTCCGTGACTACCGCCGCATCCACAAGCCACCGCGCGTGCAGGAGAAATGCCAGCTTGAGATCAACTTCAACACCCTGCAGACCAAGCTGAGGCTGAGCAACAGGCCCGCCTTCATGCCGTCCGAGGGAAAGATGGTGTCGGTGAGCAGGACGGCTTTTGAGCTTAGTGTGTTATTGTTGCTGCACAGCGTCAGTCGAAGGACTACAGAGATTGTTTTCCATCCACTGAACATGAGAATGTTCTCTTATCTACAGACACAAAGTCTTCACCCAACAAAACATTTATAAATCTGTTCTCAACACGCAGCGAAGATTAAAGCTTCTTTCTCCTGCAGGATATTGCCAATGCCTGGAAGGGTCTGGAGCAGGTGGAGAAGGGTTACGAGGAGTGGCTGCTCACTGAGATCCGCCGCCTGGAGAGACTCGACCACCTGGCTGAGAAGTTCAAGCAGAAGTGCTCTATGCACGAGACCTGGACTGGAGGTAGGGGCGACAGAAAGCTACTGGTTGCACACGTGCTGTCATCTGAAGCTAGTGATCAATAAGAGGGATGGAAAGGATCTTTTGTTTTACTAAATTGATTAAAATAAGTATGTTGTAATAGTAAAATATACCTAAAAGTCATACCATATGTATATTTTGGTGGACAGCTCTGCAGTTTGACTTGAGAACTTTTCCCGTGTGGTCCTCAGATCATATGCTGCCTCCCTAAACTGTAGTCATTTATAATGTTCATAAAATGCAGCAGGTCAGAGCACAAACTGTATACATTCAAAAACATGTAGTCTGTGAAGATCAGGTGATGCAACACCGTTTGTTTCAGGTAAGGAGGAACTGCTGTCCCAGAAGGACTACGAGTCGGCCTCTCTGATGGAGATCAGAGCCCTGATGAGGAAGCACGAGGCGTTCGAGAGCGACCTTGCCGCTCACCAGGACAGAGTGGAGCAGATCGCTGCTATCGCCCAGGAGCTGAAGTAAGAAGCCAGGACAGAGGGGGATCAAACAGCAGAGCATTTAGTATTCTATCAGGGGGGGGGGGGTGTGCAGGAGGGACAGGAGAGCAGAACGTGCTACTGAAGTGTTTCGGGACCCTAATGGTCATGATGGGAGATATTTTGAGAGCAGACGAGGCGCAGATTAATGAGAGGGATGAAAGAGCAGAAGCCTCTGATCTCACCGGTCCTCCCGGCACTTTTCCACAGATGGTTTTGATACGAGCTCTTTGATGCTACGTACAGTGTCACACTTAACGTCTCATTCATCACTTCTAAAGCAGATCTTATGTACTCAATAACATCCCATCAAATAGCAGATTAATCCCGTCCTTGTAAGGGCAGTAAATCTTCCAGATATTTGGGGAAAAGTTTCTACATTCGATCTGTCCTGATGGTTAAAATGTCAACGTACTGAGTAATACTGATGACTTTAGTTGTTACAGTTAAAATGAGGTAGCATACAAACTATTATACATTTGTTATGTATAGATATTAATGCTGCTGTCGTCTCCTGCAGTGAGCTGGACTACCACGATGCTGCCACAGGTGAACGGCCGCTGCCAGGGCATCTGTGACCAGTGGGACAACCTGGGCACCCTCACCCAGAAGAGAAGGGACGCACTGGAGGTACACAAAGAAACGTTATGGTTACAGCAGTAAACCTTTAAACCTTTAGAAAGATAAATAAAAGTCTTCTCTGTGTGTCTGTAGCGCGTGGAGAAGCTGTGGGAGACTATTGACCAGCTGTACCTGGAGTTTGCCAAGCGGGCGGCGCCTTTCAACAACTGGATGGACGGAGCCATGGAGGACCTGCAGGACATGTTCATCGTCCACAGCATTGAGGAGATCCAGGTACACCTGTACTCTTTAGTGTTGTTCTTTCTCTCTAATGGAGAAGTTTACGGATAAACACAGTCCTCCACGTGTAACATTGATTTGCCTTTCAGAGTCTGATCACCGCTCACGACCAGTTCAAGGCCACTCTGCCCGAGGCCGACAAGGAGCGCATGGCCACCATGGGCATCCACAACGAGATCCTGAAGATCGCCCAGACCTACGGCATCAAGCTGTCCGGAATCAACCCTTACACCAACCTCACCCCCCAGGACATCAGCACTAAGTGGGACACTGTGAGTCAAATCAAACACGCACATTACCTCCTCTATCGTTAACGATGCATAAGGTTTGCAAGAGTTGACGGTATGTAAACAGGAAATGTCAACCGAACACGCAGCTCTGCATTTGGTCATCTGGCTAATAATAAGTACAGTGCATACATAACCACGGGTCAGAAATAGTACAGTACATTTAGGTTACAGCGACACCGAATACTGCCGGGCTGCGTGACGCACATCAGACCATCTGCTGGAGAAATACATTTCATTCCTGTGGGAATCATGAAATAACTAGTATAACTAGTAATAACTAGTAGTAACTAGTAGTAACTAGTACTCCTTACTCTGAGTCTGTAAGGAAGCAGAGCAGCACTTCCAATCAAAATGTCTTTGTGTTCAGAAGAAGCTCTTGTGACGTTTCTTTATTTTTCAGGTGAAGCACCTCGTTCCCCTCAGAGACCAAATGCTCCAGGAGGAGGTGGCCAGACAGCAGGCCAACGAGAGGCTGAGGCGCCAGTTCGCCGCCCAGGCCAACATCATCGGACCCTGGATTCAAACCAAGATGGAGGTACGGTGTTACTGAAGCACGACAGACTGTCAGGTAGCAAAGGGAACTGGAGTTTCACTTGTGTACGATGTAAAGAGTCTCTGTAGTCACCCCGATACACTAAAGGTTATTATAAAGAGCGTGAGGTATGTTGACTGCGTTCCACATTTTCTAATACGATTCCTGTGGTGAATAATAGCAACACAGTAAAGAGTTTGTTGTGGTTACGATCGCTCATTTACAGATATGGTAACATATTCACCGCCTCAGGACTTTAAGCGCTCTCTCCTCCACTCGCAGGAGATTAGCCACGTGTCTGTGGACATCGCCGGCTCCCTGGAGGAACAGATGAACAGCCTGAAGCAGTACGAGCAGAACATCATCAACTACAAATCCAACATCGACAAGCTGGAGGGCGACCACCAGCTCAGCCAGGAGTCCCTCATCTTCGACAACAAGCACACCAACTACACCATGGAGGTAAACGCTGCAGCCATGACGACAGGCCGACCTCCCACCGCCGCCTCTCGTTTTCTTTGCTCACAGTCTCGTTTTCCTCCTCCACTGCAGCACGTGCGCGTGGGCTGGGAGCAGCTGCTCACCACCATCGCCAGAACCATCAACGAGGTGGAGAACCAGATCCTGACCCGCGACGCCAAGGGCATCAGCCAGGAGCAGCTCAACGAGTTCAGGGCGTCCTTCAACCACTTCGACCGGGTACAAACGACACGCTGCAGGATAGAGCTCAGACTTTTATTGTTTTGTCCTAAACATGTTAAATATTCATCTAAACAATCGTGTTTTTCCTTTGCAGAAGAGAAACGGCATGATGGACCCAGACGACTTCCGTGCCTGCCTCATCTCCATGGGTTACGATCTGGTTAGTACACGTGTACATTTCAAATCAATGAAAGCATCTCGCTGTCCTCTCCCCGTGTACGATGTTTGAGTGGATCTGAAAGCAGCGACGCCTTTTTCTCTGCGACAGGGTGAGGTGGAGTTCGCTCGCATCATGACTCTGGTGGACCCCAACAACACGGGCGTGGTGACCTTCCAGGCCTTCATCGACTTCATGACCCGCGAGACCGCCGAGACCGACACCGCAGAACAGGTCATGGCCTCCTTCAAGATCCTGGCTTCAGACAAGGTAAGCAGACAAACACAGCGTCCTGTTAGATTTACACGTGAGACGATAGAGCCACATTTCCATTGAGAATTAAACGCGCTCTTTGTGCCTCCAGAGTTACATCACGGTGGACGAGCTGCGCAGGGAGCTGCCGCCAGAGCAAGCCGAGTACTGCATCAGCCGCATGACCAGGTACATCGGAGGCGATGGTGCCACCGGCGCCCTGGACTACATCTCCTTCTCCAGCGCCCTCTACGGGGAGAGCGACTTATAAACAAAGCGTATCTCTTCGCTCCTCCTATCCCTTCTTCCCAGCTCCTACATGGAGAGAGCGATTTAAACCCCTCCCACTGTCCTTCCTTCTTTCAAATCTTCCCCATCGCTCCCTCCATGCCCAAAAACACTGCCCAGAGAGGGTGAGAGTAGAAGGCTTTGCTCAAATCTTAGAAGCTGTGTTTGGACCGGCCAGCTCGTCCTTTAAACCAGGAGTGTGCCGGGTACTTGCACTGATTATGTAAGCAGCATACATATACCGTACCTGCAGGAGACGTTACACAGAGGGAGGGAGAGTCAGTCAGGAAAAGAGTTATTTTGAGCAAAGCCTCCTGCTCCCCCCACTCTCTCAGATGACATATTTTTTGTAGAAGGGTAATTAAAGAAGAAAACGTGATTAAAAAAGCTGGTTGGCTTGGTTGGTTGTGTATTTGTGCAAGATGCATGCTATGTTGAAGTTTAGAAACGCTGTCTGCGAGTCCCCTGACTCTTAACCCCCGAATCTCACCGTCAGCAGAGACGCTGTGATGTTACAATAACCACAGCACTGTGACACCTGAGGATGAATGGGGAGCACTGAATATTAAAGACTCTGAGCAAAGCACTATGGGTAAATGTAGACGAAGAGAGGGCCATGACTGACTAAAGAACGAAGACAGAAAGACTGATCCCACACGCCTCTCCAAATTTAGTTTCCAGCTAAATTTAACATCTAACAAGGTGATTATTTTTTTACATAATGGAGGAGGGACACAGAGAGGCGTGCAGCGGCGGCAGACAACAGGGCGTCAGGGAAGTTGTGGATAAATAAGAAGAATCAAAACTGTATGTGGGACCATAGCAGGCCTATGTCAGTGACGAAGCAAATAGGGTTTTGGTCCCATTGACAGGTCGAGTCGACTCCTCCGTGTGCTCCATTCTCCTCCTCCACCCATACAAAACCACCTTCACAGTTAAACCTCAACTTGGAATAAAAAAGGAAAATTATATTATGAAAGTGCAGTTGTGTTGTTTTTTATTAACTAACATTAAGTTTCATCTGACCTGTAAAACGTAGTCACCGAGGTCACATGTCGGGGTCCCAGCAGAGGTGGGAGGGGAAGTCCAGGCCCCTCTCCTGGGTGTAGTGTATCCAGCGCTCCTCGTCCCCTCGGTGCGTCAGATACCTGCAGCCCATCTGCTGCTCGAACCCCCGCAGGTCACACCACAGCTGGAAGTCCTGCAGGAGCAGCCATAACACAACAAATCAGTTGGTTCCTCTTAACTTAGAAATGACATTTACGCCACGTTATGCACAAATGGAAGAGAATATGTTACCAAAGGATAATTAATCAATAGTTGCAACACAATCACAGAAAGAAGCATCAACAGAACCCTTTAATAGAACCCTTTAACAGAACCCTTTAACAGAACCCTTTAATAGAACCCTATAAACAAGTAACATGTCACCTGCAGCCAGGGGTGTCCCAGAGCTTTGCCCACACTGAACCTGCGTCTGACCGACACCTGCAGCAGGTTGTTGATGAGACTCACGGCTGGAGACAAAGAGACGGACAGGACTTACTCAAATGTCCACTGGAGTCACCCCCCCCCCCCCCCGGTGGACAACAGGAGAAAATACGTTTCTGTCCTGTAGCGTGGAATGTGATGTTTAATAAAGACACTTAAAGGAGATGTTGAGAGTTCCCATAAATAAAAACATGAGGAGAAACTCTGCTCCATGATGCATTCAGGGACACTCAGACATTTGAATTTTAGAAGGTCAATGCTATAAAAGAATATAAACGACCATGAGGAGAGATTAAATCTTCCCTACCCTCCAGCGAGATGGAGGCCCACGGCTGCCGTGGGTACATGAAGGTGGCGTTGGTGATCTGCTGCCTGATGTCCTCGTCCTCGTTGAAGGGGAACGTGCCGCTCAGGCTCACGTACATGATGACGCCCACGGACCACATGTCCAGCGAGCGGTTGTAGCCGCTGCTGCTGCTGATCACCTCGGGCGCCAGGTAGGCCGGCGTGCCCACGACCGAACGGCGGAAAGACTTCTCGCCGATGATGCGGGCGAAGCCGAAGTCGCACAGCTTCACCTTTAACGCAGAGAGGATTTAACGTGCGGTTAGCACAACTCGTCCTGAAGCACGTGTATAAAACAATCAGAAAACCCCCACCTGAGGGAAAGGGTCTGCAGACGCCAGCAGGACGTTCTCAGGCTTCAGGTCACAGTGAGCGATATGTTTGAAGTGCAGATACCGCAGAGCCTCGAGGATCTGCAACACACACACACACACACACACACACACACACACACACACACACACACACACACACACACACACCACACACACACACACACACACACACACACACACACACACACACACACACACACACACACACACACACACACACACGAATGAGTCATAGTATAATACACAAGCTTTACCTTTAATGACGGGAACGTGATCTGACCTGCGTGACGAGGAAGCGGGTGTTGCGTTCAGGGAGTCGGCTACTCTCACTGGACATAATGCTCTCCAGCATGTCTCCATGGAGCTTCTCCATGACGACAAAGACGTACTCCACCGTCTCGAACATCCCCTCCAACAGAACCACACCGAGGTGGGACAGATTCTGGGCGACATAAACGCACACGTATTAGATGTTACTCAAAAAGAATCTCACAACAAACACAGCTGCATCAGTACCTGCAAGATGGCCACTTCGTTCCTCAGCTGCGTCTCTTGTTTGGTGGGGAAGCGCGTCTTGTCGATGACTTTGATGGCGACTGGCCGACCCGACTTCCTGTGAGTACCTGAGGAAGAGGAAATAAGGCGCTTTGTTCGTCTGCGTTCAGAAAGTCAGAAATTGTAATAATAAAAAAAAGCAGCCGACCTTTGTACACCACTCCAAACTGTCCCGAGCCCAACACCTCGTCTGTGGAGATCTGATACACCGAGCTGATGTCCTGCAACACACACACACACACACACACACTCACAGTGATCGTCTTCAGTGCAGCGCACGGTGTTGATCATACACTCAGAAGTTGATCCTCACCAAACTGTCTCTGCGTGACTCTTCATCTGTAATCAGAACACATTTATTCTCATGCTCTCGTCAGAAATCATTAATAAGCGTATTTGTTATACAACGCTCATTATTACAAATCAATCAATAAGATGACTTCATGTTCCAACGCCATCCCATAATAACCCAGAGGGTAGATTTCCTCTCACCCTGCTCTCCGTGTCCTTCGCTGCTCTGCACCGGCATCAGAGCCTGCCGGATGGCGTTCTCCCAGGCCGGCCCGCTCTCTCCGGTCGCCACGCAGAACACCAGCGTGGCCGTCTCCACCTCCAAGGTGTGGCCTGGCGAGGCGGGCACGGTGAGATGGGCGGGGCCTCGGACCTGCAGCACCTCAGACAGAGTGATCTCCTGCAGGACAGACGTCATGTTCAGAAAGACACGGACTTACAGTGTACAAAATATATATACAAACGTTTCATAGCTGTGGAGTCGGTTACTTAAAGTACAAGGTCTTAAAAGAATATATATATATATATATATGTATATATATATGGATATAATAGATATATATATATATATGTATATATAATATATATATATACTAGGTATATATATATATAATCTATCATACACCTATATACTATATATATATATATATATGTATATATATATATATATATATATATA